>NC_141773.1:14656800-14958100 GCF_051362555.1 Lingula anatina | reverse complement strand
GTTACTGGATTATGATTAACGAGTGTTATGGCCAACTGCAGGGGCGGATCCAGAGATATTTTCTGACAGTCTTCCAAATTATCTTTGTTTTAATTTCCAAATTAACTTCAAAATTATCTTTGTTTTAATTCGTCTTCAATTTTTGACCGTCTTCCGACAGAAAATATTAGATACCCGTCAATATAAACTTAAAAATCTGACCGTCTTCCGGAAGACCCAGAAGGAGGCCTAAATCCGCCCCTGAACTGTGGAGTTAAATGCCAACTTCTCTGCAGTAAATATATGCGACAATTACTGGTAGTACAGAGTGATATTATTATTACTAATACACGCACATTTCGTTAAAAAAACAGACACGATAACAGCATAACAGTCGATTTACAATTTAAAATTTAACTGAGATGATAATAATAATAATAATAATAATAATAATAATAATAATAATAATGACAGTATGCTATTAGGTGCACTTGTTTGCTTTCAATGTAAAGTATACTGATGAATTTATACATTTTGCTTTTCTGAAATAGGCAGTTTCTTATTTCAGTTGCAATATAATGATAATTATGCCTTTTTAAAATTACGAATACTATATGAAACATATTCGTAAAGAACTACATGTAGGTTAATCAGAGGAATTGTACAAACCATCGAATATAAGTGCAGGGGGAAGCCGAGCAATGAACGGTGAGCACGAAATTATACTTTTCGTTTTTTTAAAGAAAATTTTATTTGACGCGAAACTCTCGCATTAAACCTTAAGATAAATATGAAACAAACACCACCTTGTGTTCGTCTACTTCAGCTAAGGCGTGTTTGCGTTGTGGCAAATAAGGACAAGTGGGGTCATCCGTGTCGATAAAGTGTACCTCCCATTCTAATCTACGATCTGCGGTACATACACTGTGTATATATAAAATATAACTCAGTAGGCTACAAACTGATACATGAAGAGGAGAGAGTAAAACCAAATCCATAATTTCTACCTCCACGAATTAGTAACCAAGCCCGATCTAGGCGTCTAACATGGAGGATATTTCCTGGACAGGTTTCTGTGGTAACGACACAACACACGCTTTGTTTTGGGTAAGGAATTTGTGAATACCTCTGTAATGTGTGCTACATGTATGTGCTTTCTATACTACATATATGTATTTTATCCCGACTCTCTCAGCATCAATAGAATATTTGAGCCCTTACAAGGAGTGAAGATGCCATGTGCAAAGAAAAACGTGATTTTTCATTTGATAAGACAAAAATATTACACTGTTCATTGCTTAGGGCTCGTATAGTTTCGCATTATGGGAAATGTTTGATGATCTTTATATGTGTGTGTGTGTGTGTGTGTTAAGATACCAGCAGGGTTGTTCAATTTATGAGGGAATACTCTTTTTATATTAAAAAGACAAAACTTACTTAAATAAGTGACTATATTGGCGAGTAATTGCTCTACAGTACGGAGTTTAGTAAACGGATTGATTCTGTCGGAATCAATTGACGTTACTTTCTGAGTCCATGTGTTGATTATATAAAGTTCCAATATCAGATTGTCACTTATGACGGCAAGTGTTATTCTCTATTTTATTTACAGAGTTGGAGTCTGACAGTGAACACCAGTAACCCTGACGTCACACAATGTTTCCAGGACACAGTGTTTGTGTGGGTGTCCTGTGGGATTTTCTGGTTGTTTGCCCTCTTTTTTATCCCAGTTTTATCATCCAAGCCCACCGTGCACGGGATACGAGACGCTGGGAAACTGAACTTGGCCAAAATGGTTTGCATCTGGGTTTCATTTGCTTATCCTGATGTTCAGTTTGGCCTCGTTTTGTCAGTTTGAGATAAATACCAAAGAAGCAAATACTCACTGCACGGCTTGATAGAGTTTTTCCTTATTGTTGGCATACAGATTACCCAACAAAAACCATACGGCGTGCACGTATTGTGGAATTGAGTAAATCTATGATAATTATTTGTAAATAGGAATATGTCAAATCTGTGTTTCACTGTAGCTGTCTTTGATGTTGAGTATTTAATATTTCAGTCATTAAGCATATTGCTATGCCTGACCTCCATTTTGGATTTGTTCAAATCCTTCAGTGAGATGCCAACACATCACACACCACCATCCGCCTTTATCGCACCTGCCATATACGCCATCACATTTGTAAGTCTATACCCATTAAATTTTAATCAGAGCTGTGCTTGTAACAAATAACTGCAAAAATATGTGCATCTGTATCCAAATGCACTGTTTCAAGAGCTTTCTGTTAGTCTCTTAATGCAGTAAATAAATAATTAAAATATGATTAAGTATCGAATAAAAATGTTCAAGGTCATTTTTTATAAGTAACATTTCAGGGAATGTCATCGTTTTTGATCACGTACGAGTTTAAGAAAGGAGAGGTGTCCTCAGCCATGTTGTTCATCTTCTGGTCCATACTTCTCCTACTAGGGGGTGTGTCACTAAGATCTAAAATAATACAGGTGCAAACTCAGGTGAGTGTTCACATAATTTTTTTATGAAAAGTGAAACAAACGACACAATCGGTACAGTAAAAGCATACCAACAATGCATTTAATAAGTCAGCATTAGCAAACAAAAAACAGCAAACAAACAAAAAAAAAAAAAACAGAATTAGCTTTCACTCATTTACATAAAAATTTAAATTTGGGGGTTTACCCATTTATTCATTTATTGCTTTAAGTTTTTAAATGGAACATACTTACTGATATTGGTTTGATTAATCAAAATAATTACAGGATCATCAGGATATATTCCGGGTGGTGACCTTCTGCTTTCGTTACACCTTTGTCATACTAGAGTTCATATTACACCTGTGGGCGGATGCTAAAGCGCTTCCGAAAGATACACCTGAGCGGAGAAAGTTGTCTAAGGATGAGTCTTCTTTGACAGAAGCCGACGTCTCATCAGAACACCATTATGTCAGGGTGGGGACATATCCTTTGTAAACGTCATGATTGTCGAAAAGGAAAAGGACAATTTTATACTAATTTTTAAATTCAAGCTTCCATTTGATTCCCTTTGCTTTTTGGCATGCTAAACACGTAAACAGACACCCGTTTTAAGTTGTCGAAGGATGATCGTGACGTTGTTAAACAGGTAACAGATAATACATGTACTTGATAAAAGAAAGTAATGTATTGTGCATGATTTTCATGCAAGCTTTCATTTCAGAAAATGACGCCAGAGAGAAGTGCCTCTTTTTTATCCAGAATTTCATACTTTTGGATGACGAAGTCAGTATACATGTATAACCCACTGCTATAAGTTTATAACTTTCGATTTAAGGAAATCAAAGTTTTTATCATCTGCTCTTTAAAATTATGAAGTTTATTGACTCAATTAAATAAAGGAGATAAACCTAGATGGAATATGCTTTTAAGATCTGGAAAATAATCACAGCAGTAGGTCACAATTTCTGGCATTAACATGCCTGTGTTCGCCTGTGTAAATCTGTGCGTGTCTAAGGGCTCATTCCCATTGTCACTATCGATCCAATTCCGCGTGGACACTCACTGAATGCAATCATATTAACTGAATGACACGCATCTCCGTTGAATATAAAAAAGTGCATAGAAAATATGATGATTATACGTTGGAAATAAGGGGATGTGTGTTAATGTGTTTTACTTATTGTATTCAGCAAGAGTCCCCTCGAAGTTGGATCGATCTACGTAGACCGAGAGTGACATTGGGAATGAGCCCTAAGAGAGACTATTTGAAAATCAATGACTTTTGTTGTGTTGCCCAGTACTTAATGATGGCATGTGTCTTTTATACAGACTTGTAATCAAAGGGTACAAACAGACTTTGGAATTTGCTGATATGTACCGACTGCTCCCTGAAGACTCTTGTGGCGTCATTCTACCTAAGTTTTTGAGAGAATGGAGAAAGGAAAATGAGAGGTTGAGGTAAGTGTCCTTTTGCGTGATGTTCGCAATAGAAGGTGCACTATACCGGTCTATGCGTACATGTATATGTCAAAAATTATTTCTGTAAGTTATCTTAAAACCAATTCAATGAGTTTCAACTATCATTATTTTCTTTATTTTGTTTAGGCCAACTGCAGTTCGTTTTAATGCAAGTCACAAGTACGTAGGCATTCCCAGTGATTGTCCGAGCAATCATCCTGATGACAGCCAAAACCATTCTGCCCAGATGACCCGAACAGACAATGTTGTAATTGAGTCAGCGAATCCACCCGTACTTGGAAAACCTCGCTTATTGAGGGCTCTAGTGCGCACTTTTGGGCCTTATTACGCACTTGGCGGGCTATTGAGACTATCCCTTGATGCTGTCACATTCGTCAACCCTATTTTGTTAAGGTATTAGAAATCAAAGGCAGTGAATATCGAAACTGGTACTTGTAACATTTCATGATCTCAAATGTACTGCTATCATTTAAATGGTTATAAAGAACAGTTCTGGCGTGGACAGAGGGCACATCCCCTGACATTCCACTGCGTGGGATAACTTTGGATATAAAGTGGCCTTTGCGATTCTTTGCTTCGGGTCACTTTTCCCCATTTTATTAAGATATTAAACAGTATATTTTGCTTTGAAAGAAGTGTGTGTGTGTGCGTGTGTGTATGTGTGTGTCGGCTTATGAATAAGTACCATATATTGTATTTTTTGTTTGTTTGTTTTTTTGTTTGTTTCAGTCTGATGATTACTTTCGTAGAGAGTGGTGACCCGCTCACATGGCGCGGGTACCTGCTGGCCTTGGTTATGTTCCTCTTCAGCATGCTTCATTCCATCCTCTATGAGAGATACTACAGCGTGTGCTACAGAGTTGGATTGAGGATACGCACAGCCATTATAGCAACTGTCTATAGGAAGGTGTGTTGTGCCAAACTATATATGGTATTAAAGTATTTGGCAAATGAAGGCCCAGCTAATTCTAACGTATTTGGGAAATAGTTTATAAATGGTATACATGTATCAGTGTGTGAATAGGGTTCCCAACTGAAAACTACCACAGGCATTCTCAGTAGAAAAGGTTAATATGACCTGCTATCTGTATGCATTTTGGAGTAATTTCATATAAAATATATCATTTATTTGAGAGAACAGTTTCATTAGCTCTGTATGTATAAATTCAAATTACTGTTTTCTTTTTATCAAGAGCTTGTAAAATATGTGGGTATTACCTCCAATATTTCTGTGACTGTCAGTCACCATCATCAGGGAGTAAATGACTAGGGTCATTTCACCTGGAATGAAAATCCAGGTCAATTGCCCCTAATCACAGGAAAGCCACGAACACAGATCACTACTTACAGTGGTCGTCTCATCATCCAACCTCGCAAAAACTTAGTGGCCAGCTTCACTTTTCCACCGATGTGAGACCGTGATATCCGATACAGAAGACAAACAAACAGAAAGGAAGAAGATTGAAAAAGAGCATGTGGATATCCAAAATGGGCACTAAAACAAGGGGAAAAAAGAGGCAAGAACAGACATGACAAAGAAAAAGATGCAATGGGCCTCATTGAGGGTGCAAAGCAAAGTATAGTGTTACCATACTGCCAAGGTCTGTCAGAAAAACTAAGCCGGGTTTATAAAAAATATAACATCAAACTCCACCATAAGCCAGGTTGGACGCTGAGACAAGCACTAGTGAAGCCCAAGGATCCTCTAACCCAAGGAGAGCAATGTGGTGTGATATATTCAGTCAAATGTGGAACCTGCCAAGGAGAATACATTGGCGAGACAGGAAGACCATTAGCCACAAGAATGAAAGAACACAAAGACTCAGTGGCCAAAAACAACTGGAAATCAGCCCTTGGAGAACATACCTGCAAACATCCAGGTCACCACATAGACTTTGACAGCCTGAAAGTGATAGACAGGGAAAACTGGACATTCCAAAGAAAAATAGCAGAAGCTGTACACATCAGGACCAAACAACCAGACCTGAACAGACAGGGGGGGTATGATTTACCAGCTATCTACCTCACGGTGCTCCAGAGCGATGCAGAGGAGCCCCGGGGGGAGCAAGTAACAGTTACAACACAAGGCCAGTGATTAGGGGCAATTGACCTGGATTTTCATTCCAGGTGAAATGACCCTAGTCATTTACTCCCTGATGATGGTGACTGACAGTCACAGAAATATTGGAGGTAATACCCACATATTTTACAAGCTCTTGATAAAAAGAAAAACAGTAATTTGTATCATTTATTTGTTAATATTGTTTGTGGTCTGGCAACTGAATCATTTGCAATACTGCAGTTTTCCGTATCTTCTAGTCACTGAAGTTAACCAGCGCTGCTAGGAAGAAGTCGACGGTCGGAGAAATTGTCAATTTAATGTCGGGGGACGCGCAGAAGATGCAGGACTGTTTCCTTTTCTTTCACCTTACTTGGTCGTCCACTTTGTCCATCATCGTGGCACTGGTGCTGCTTTGGCAATATTTAGGTCCTTCCACTCTGGCTGGTATCGCAGTTATCGTACTTATTCTGCCGGCCAACGCCTACGCTGGATCACAAATGAAAAAGCAACAAGTAAGCTGGATGCCATGTAAACCACTGCCCAGACTTCATCTCTTGTTTATTTTACCGCATATTGCATAAACATGAGTTCATTCTTCAAACATAGGTTTGCCCTTTTCTTTTTATACTGTTGAATAAGAATGGTTTGGTTATCATTGTAACTTGATGTTATTCCTCATGCCATGGTTTTATGGTATTCCTATGTGGTGCAATGCATTTTTTAGTGCCATGTATTTTTGGCAATCCGTACCCAATTTGATCACTTTCCATGATTTGTATATGTTGGGAATGATCAGTATGTCTTTATAAACAAAGAGTTAAAGAGGTAATTACATTCTTCAGGTCAGGTAAGATTCACCTTATTTTACCCTCAATCATCTTGTTTCTGGTCATCATATCACTGAGTGTGTTAAAGTGCTTGAAAACTCAATATTAACAACATTGATTTATTCTTAGGCTCGCCGAATGGCACAGAAAGGCCAAAGATTGAAAGTTACCAATGAAATACTCAATGCTATGAAGGTAAATGTAGTGATTATAGTGACAGATAAACCGCAATTATATTAATTTTATGGGGCAATTTTTGTGTTGTGTTGCTTAAAAAAAATTGTGGTGAGAGACAAAAGGACAGAAGTATTTTTGTATTGGGTTTGTGCAGTATGTCAAAAGTCATCGCAAATATCAATAATTGCATGGTTGCAAACGTTGATTGTTGATAGAAAGGAAGTTCGATATTATATTAATTGTCATCATATGCTGCATGGGTTATAGCAAAATTACATAGAAAAATGCACGGAGGTTGACAATTACAAGGTGATACATTGTAACAAAATGACTTAGTAAACGGATTTAGGAGAGTTCCTTTATGCAATTGTTCAGTATGTTGGGATTGATATCGAACAACACATTAGGGTCATAGTTTTGGAAACATTTTCAGAATAGACGATTTCATGCCAGATAATTAATCATTCACACCGTTGAAATGTATTGAATGATATTCAGTATTTGTTATCGTCCTACATGATATAATTACCATGGCTATATTTTTTTATGCAGGTCTTGAAATTGTTCGCTTGGGAGGAGCTATTTCTGAACAAAGTGACCGAAATACGTGACTCGGAACTTGCTTCACTAAGAAACTTCTTATTTGCTTATGCTTTCACTTGTACCATTTGGTTTCTTACGCCGCTGGTGGTGAGTCTGATCATAAAAGTGGGCTAAATTTAGAGTCCGATTTGTTTGGTATCTGTCCTCTTTTTCAAAATGAAAATGCAAATTGTATTTGTGTGTAAGTATGCTCGGTAATAGATGCAAAAGTACAGACGAAACATTTTTCGTACATGTAATACCATATAAATGCTGCCCATTGGCACATGTAACAGTGTTGTGCATATTGCCTAAGGGGTTTTATTTATATCTGTTTGTTTATGCCTTCAGATGACCCTGGCAAGTTTTGCTGCCTATGTGCTCTCAGATCCCAGCAATGTTCTTGATGCCAACACGGCTTTTGTGTGTTTATCGTTATTCACAATCGTCAAGATGTACGTGACCGGCGTCCCCATATCCATAAGCGCCTTGATACAGGTAGGTTGGTCCCAGTGGCATATCCTTCGATAAAATTTGTAGGACATTTTTTGCAGACCAATGAAACCTGAATAACTATGCTTCCCATCGTCTTCCTCGTTGTCTGCCTCAAAATGTCAGTCCGCCTTTTTTCTGTTTGTCTGTTAATTGTAACACGCAATTTGCCTATAAATGATCAGTGAGTAACTGTAGCTGTACAGTGACTGGGCCTGGCTGTTCGAGTGAACGTCAGATGGATACACACCGATCACTCGCATCTTCATCTGGATGTGCTAGTTTTCTGCTTGCCTGTCGTCTGCCTGTCTTTTCATCAATCTGCCTATGTGGCTGTCTGTTTATCTGCCTCCCTGCCTGTCCGTATGTCTGACTGAGTGCATCTATACTTTGGCAGAGATTTTTCACGACCCCTAGAAATTAAGTTTTTTTATTAGACTGTCCCTATGTTTGCCACCCTGCCTGCGCGTTTGTCTGTCTGTTTGTCAGCCTGATAGACTGCATGTATGTTTACCTGGCTGCTTGTATGACTGCCTATATTTGTGTGTCAGTTTAAGTTTCTTATGCAAAATTTAAAAAAAACAAGATGTCTGTTTTAATATAGCGAGGTGAAATTATTGAAGTTTTATTACATCAGAATTGTGTTGTTTACCCAGGGTAGAGTTTCTCTGGAGAGACTTACTAGATTCCTCGTAGAAGAAGAACTGGATACAGACATGGTCGATAGAACCAAGTCAACTAGTAAGGAATATTTTATCCTATTCAATTATTCTCCTTTCTTTACTTCTTCATACAGGGAGTCTGCACCATTCAGTATCGTGTAAGGCAAAGGTTTATACACATTCTGTTTAAACTGTGTTATACTCCATGAAAATATTTTATTAACAAGAAAAATAACGTAACAGAGCTCTTTCAGTGACGCGTTTATACCGTGCAGGTTCCTGAAAATCTTTTCATTGATTAAGCAGCTGAACCGAAATGAGATTTAAATTTGAAGAAGCGACTATGTACATTTGGTGAATACAGAACTTTTACAATGCTTGAGCAGATGTTCGTCTATTCATTTGTTTACTTATTCAGATGGCACTGTATCTGTGCAAGATGGTAATTTTACCTGGAACAGAGATGAGCTGGCGACTCTAAAGCAGTACGTATGTGTCAAGAAATCCTTGAAAAATTGTGATTTTATCATAAATGACATCAGTGGTAATATGGGTAAAATTATAGAAAATCTAAACCGTATTTGCGCCTATTGCATTTAGCTTTACAATTGATTTTAATGGTCTTCCAATTGACCCACGAAATGCTTTGTGTGTGTGTGTGGGGGTGTCATATAATGTTAACTGAAAATTATTTTAAACATTAAACGTGTTAGCTAAATTAAAACTAGTGTTTGGCATACATTTTACATTGTTTTCAATTCCAGTTTGAATTTTGAAATCCCCCCTGGCTCTCTGGTGGCTGTGGTAGGACAGGTTGGAAGTGGGAAGTCATCCCTACTCAATGCTCTGCTAGGAGACATGGAGTGTTTATCTGGGAACATTAATGTGACGGTAAGGTCTTTGTCTATAACATGTACTAGTATTTAGGTATTCGTGCTAAAACTAATTTACCGCGAGAAAAGTGAAGTTTTATCATATTAACGCATCATTCCTCGAATCACCCCTGCACTTGGATTCGGTGTTCTGTGCCATTTCTAACCGAAGAACTTTGTTCAAAACAAATTATGAACAATTTACACCACCACACCGGTAGTATTCCTGTCATTACAGAAAAAAAATATTGACACCAGGTTCATTTGTTTGAGGGGATGGCTACTTTGCAGGGTACTTATACATACATGGACAGTTGTGATTTGGGGGCAAGTAGTAAAGGCCTACCTTGAGGCACGATTTAGGGTGCGAGTTCAAATATGATATAAGATTGCATTAAGCTACTGCATGTGTTATAACTTGCCTGGAATACATGTTGTCTTGGGACGTACACAAAACTCTAGTGATCAATCACTTATCAAAATGATCATATTTTAGGGTTCTGTGGCCTATGTCCCACAGCAAGCATGGATACAAAACAAAACTGCCAAAGAAAATATCCTCTTTGGAAAACAGTGGAACCAATCCTTATACAGGAGGTGTCTTTCCACATGCGCCTTGGAGCAGGATTTAAAGATTCTCCCAGTTGGAGATGAAACAGAGATTGGCGAAAAGGTTTAAGTTAATTGCCATCGCAGATGCTGAATTAAAAATACATTTATAATCTTTTTATAATGCATACGAAAGCTATTTCCTTTCATTTAATTCTATATCAATTTATTATTTAGATCAGTTGCATACTATTGACGCGAATTATAAAATACAGTATAATATTTAACATGTCCATTCTACAGGTACCTCGTTAATTGTCAAAAGGATAATGGTTATCACATGCATGCCCACAGCCTGTAAGGCTCACGTTAAAGCAAGAAAAGACAAAATAAAAAAGCTTCATTGTTAGATTACAACTCTCTAACTTCCCAGGGTGTTAACTTAAGTGGTGGTCAGAAGCAGCGAGTGAGTTTGGCCAGGGCTGTGTACCAGGATTGTGACGTGTACCTCATGGACGACCCTCTAAGCGCAGTCGACAGCCATGTTGGAAAACACATCTTTGATCACGTGATTGGGCCGGAAGGGATACTGAAAGACAAGGTATTCAGAACAACCTGTGTTGAAACTGGCCTAGGGCCCCTAAGATGACCCCTAAAATCGACCTAAAAGTAGAAACAACCGATACAAGTTGGTATAGTTGATTAATATTAATCAAGAGTTAAGAATAATATGTAGTCTGTTAATGACCATAAGTTTCAACTTTTCACTTTCTCCGCGAAATTAAAGCTATATTTTACCTAACAAAGCTTTCGGTCACTCCGTATCCTTCCTCAATCTGTATAATTATGCCTTCCTTTGTCAGGCATAGCTTTAATTTTGTGTATAGACCGAAAAGTTTAATGATAATACTGTAATCATTTGTATATGAGAAACAGACATTTTTACTTAATAACCCCCCATGCACACGCACATCCGTGGTCCGCTAGTGACAGCGCTGTAATGTTCCAACTATTACATTGTCAGCAAATTACTTTCAGACGAGAGTTCTGACCACAAACAGCATCAGTTTCTTGCCAAAAGTGGACGCCATCATAGTATTGACTAAGGGAGTAATATCAGAGATAGGCACTTACCAAGAACTGTTGGGCAACAATGGCGCTTTTGCTGAATTCATGAAAACCTATTTGAACGAGAAAGAGGCCGAGAGCGAGAGTGAGGAAGAAGAAGGTAAGATGGTTGTCAAACAATTTCTATTAAATATGAGAAATTTGATTTGTTATGCTCACATTAATTTTGACATGTCCACTAAATTTGGAATTTGCATTTCGGTGCCCATGGTCCCTATACGCTTGCCCTGTTATATTACTTTTTGTATTACTTTCTCCTTGAGTACTGATCGCTTTTTCTTCTCAGGAAGGTAAGATTGTTTCAGGATTGAACAGATCCATCAACTTCAGGCATAAATTGAACAGGTCCACAAAAACTCGACATAATTCGTAAAGTAGGCTGATCTCGCTTTTGGAGAACATCATCCTGTAAACCAAACTCATATCTCTTCACTTAAATGAGAGCAGAATTGATTAATAAACTTTGCACCTTACAAAATGCTAGGACATATTTATCAAAAAAAGTATTGGAAAATAAATATAAATTTAATTTGATCACCGATTAATGTCTACTAACTTTATTTTAAGTTGCAGATTCAAAAACTCACCTTGGGCAACAGATACAAATACCGGAAAGCGGGGGTGAAACGGCAAATCTTTCAAGAAAACTGAAAAGGTATGCTGCAACAAAGATGGCATCAGAATGAAGATTGCACATACAAGTAAAATTAATTTTGAGTCCTTAAAATCTTCTATAGCTACTTAATAAATTTTCCCAGTACGTGTTTGCCTATAATTTGCCTATAATTCAACGATATATATACATCCAGTGGAAGATCTAGCAAGCAGCCTTCGTCGGAAGAAACATCAGTACAGGCGCAGGACGTGAAGAAAAAGGGCGGACAGTTGATGGAGGCGGAGAATACTGAAAGCGGAACAGTACGTTGCTTCTCTTTTGATAATGAAGAAATTGAGGATGAGGGCACGTTTTGATACATTATGTAATGTGTTATGACAATATTCCATTGTGGCTATTTACATAATGTGGTTCTTCTCACAGTCCCAAATTAAATACATATACAATGTACCTATATATCAAAATACCAAGTCATTATTAACGAGCCCTCTCTTTTTTTCAGGTAAAATACACTCACATGTTGAGTTATGTTCGTGCCAGTGGATTCAGGGGGATCGTCATGGCGACGGGCGGCTTTATCTGCTCCGTGCTTTTCCTGATTGGTGGTAATATCTGGCTGAACTTGTGGAGCAATGACCAAGTCGTTAACGGCACCCAACAACTTACTGATCTCAGGCTAGGTGTATATGGGGGACTAGGGGCGGGACAGGGTAAGTCATCCCTGTTTCGCTATTTATTGCTTGGGTGTCAAGGCTGAGGCTTAACACAGACATGGTTTCGGGAGCATACACCTATTTATTTTCTATGATATACAGAAAGGTTCAGATGTAAGCTCTCCAAATTAGCTGGTTTTACAGTAAAACAATAAATATCAGCTATATGATATGTTGTTCTTTGAAACAGAATCAACGCCTGATGAAGCAAATGTTTTTGTAATAAAAATTGTTAATAAGACATATCAAGAAAATACTGAACCATTTTATGTCATAAGCACATAGCTCGTAGTTAAGGATATTTCGACTTGAATAAATGTAATCAAACTCAAGCAATGCACCAATTAATATAATGTTAATACAGCTGACACCTATAGGCAAGAGGATTTCCTTCTATGGTCAGTAAGTGATATTAACACCCATTTTCGTATTCAGATATCCTGGATGTATTTATTATGTATTTTTTATAAATATATATTTAAAGTGGTGTTTTATATACAAATGTGTTGCATTCCAGTGGCATTTATCGTCATTCAGCAACTTGGGATTACCCTGGGGTGCGTAGAGGCTTCTCGCACAATACTCAGTGGCTGCCTTGGGAGAATCATGCGGGCACCCATGAGTTTCTTTGACACGACACCATTAGGTAATATATAGTAAACTGAAAAGTTTATGTTTTTATGTTTTAGTAAGTGGATAAATTCATACGCAAAATGCTGTTAATCATGTTACATAACAACTACGACTCTTTATCTTGGTTTTACACATTTTCATAAACACACACAGGAGCGTATTGTGATAAATGACGGATAATTGGCGGGTGCCACAATATCTTCTAATGACTTAATTTTGATCTTGCATTCTAAAGATTTATTTGCAAAAGTTCTTTGCTGACAATACGCGAAATAACCATTAATGGAATATTATGCTTCCTTTCTAACAAAAGCCATACATCATTTTGGAAAGTGCTGGTCAACCTTTCTTTGCCATAACTTTTGAGAAACAAAATGTGCTGTTTGGTGGACCCTAATATTTTAGTAAGTATACTGCATTTAGTATATGCAAAGAGGTATGGATAAAGGATTTTTAGGATAAAGGCATCCTGTGACCGGTCCTTAGTGAAGTACTATTAATTGGTGGCCTTCAAATAAAGGATTATCCGTTTCTTTTGCTGCAGGTCGCATCGTAAATCGTTTTTCTAAGGATATGGAAACCATAGACTTCGGCCTTCCGTTTACCATCGAGACCTTATTGGCAACAAGTGCCCAGGTTATTGCAGTGATATTCATAGTCATTTACAGCACCCCCATCGCTGTTGTTGCCTTATTGCCATTATGCGTCATCTACTTTCTTACACAGGTAACTCGTAATGTGATACAACTGATATGTGTTTAAGTATAATGAAAGCATATGGCATGAAAAAATATGGTTCTCCTGTTTCGGTTCAGGGCATATATATACATATACTGTACATATCGGGTGGCTCAAAAAAAAACGATACTAATTTAAGTCCAATTATTTTCATAGATCACAAGCTTTTGAATTTGAATTTTGCACAGATTTCTGATACATCATAATTGGGCAACCCACAAAATTCCAAGTGTTAAAGTGAAACAGTTTTAACACTATCATCAAATCAAAAACACATTGACAGGGGTCAAAACTTCCATACACTTGCACCTGTCATGCCGGCAAAGAATTCTATACTTTAGATCGAAATTTTTGTGCCAAACTAAGAAAGGTCGAGTCAAGAAATTTTCAACATTTAGTAAAAACATCCTTTTCCTAAAATATCTCAAATTTTATTGCAATATCTTTAAAACTGTTGAAGTAATTGAACTTTGAATATAGTAACTTTTTTAGCCTCTCGTTGTTTACATGTATAAAGCCACAAAGGCACTCACGCACAATCACGCACACGCGAAGACACACAAAACAAGGGGTTTTCTCAGCTTTTACCGAAAATAAAGGATGTAACAGTAGGGCATGCTTTGCTAATAGCTCGTTCTTTCAGAAATTATATTTGCCGTCTGCCAGGCAGTTGATACGGATTGATGCTACAAAGAGATCCCCTATATATTCCCATTTCGGTGAGACCCTGGCAGGCGTTAGTTCCATCCGAGCTTATCAACAGCAAAAAAGGTTCGTGCAGCTCACCGACAAAATGATAGACGACAATCAGATGGCCTGGTACGGATATATTATGTCAATTCGGTAAGTGCTGCGTAGGTATAACCTTTACATGGCTCTAATATGGGGCATGCACCAGACGGTAGGAACGGTTTATCTAAGGTCTGTGGTAGGGAGTTTGAGGAGGCAGCATCATGCAAGTCATGAAGCAGAGGGTATAACGAGTGTTAGGGCTAATGTGAACTCAATGGTTTATAACATTATGCTGTGTATGCACTCATGTACCTTGTGCCATTTGGTTATACACGTGTATGTGGCACTGTATTTCAAGATAAGCGGCAAAGAAAATGAGACAGTTAGAACGGACAGGGCAACAAGACAACACACACACACACACACACACACACACACAAACTAATTGGTTCAGTAATATATGTGACTGGAAAACCTCTTTCCCATATATTACGTTAATAACATGTACAAGTTCTAATACCTAATAGATTTATCGATTTGAAAAAAATTGTATAGTTTGAAACACTAAAATATATGGAACAATCTATTCCCTTTGATTGGTACTTGGTCATCTATTTCAACACTACCGTAGTACCAGTACAATTTTTTCGCTGTCCTTCTATCAAGTTGACAAAGTGATGGGATATATTTTCAGTTGGTGCAGCATTCTGTTAGAAACATACGGGTCTCTCGTTGTGCTGTTTGCCGCCATATTTGCTGTCCTGGCAACCGAGTCTGGAAGCATCACGGGAGGTGACGCTGGGATGTCCATCTCTATATCCCTTAATGTAAGGGCTGAGTTTATATCGTAATAGTTTATTACATGCTACAGTACATATTACCAAAACAATCCGTTTTCCGGTAGTATAAAACAGTATGATGGCTTTGTATTGCGTGAGCCAAATGTAGCTTATATACGAGTAGCCTACTACAGCATGCAGTCTATTTTCCAATACACCTGCATCTGTTACTCAAGAACAAAAAAGATTAGAGCTATTTATGGGGGGGGGGGGGGGGGGGGGGTTGACCGAGGGATTATTTTGGTGTATCCCTTGGCATGTCGACTTTATTTGAGTCGTATAAGAAACTACTACAATTGGGTGATATGAGTCAAAGGGAATCCACGTATGTTATTCTAATTTCCATTTATAATTTCATTATCATTATTATCAATGTTGTAGGTGATACAGATGTTAAATTTCATGGCGAGGACATGCTGTAACTTTGAAACCCAGGCAATTGCCTTAGAAAGGATAAAAGAATATTCAGCAGTGGGAATTGAGGTGATCCGTAGATAATGTATACATTACACAAGTTAATATGATTTAATTTACCAATCATGCATAAATGCGCACTGAATTCAAACCTTTTGAACTGAACCGATCATTTAGCGTTGAAATAACATTGCTGGGCATCAGTCTATTCTATTGACTGCAGAAAAATATGTATAACTTCAAATTTCTCTCTTCATCTTTTGTAAACATCTTACCAAATTGACCTTAACACCGGGTTTACTTTCTACTGAAAGGCCCCATGGAGCGTCGATGACCATCGTCCACCCCCAGAGTGGCCACAGAAAGGCGAGGTCAAGTTTGACCAGTACAGTGTTCGTTACCGGCCTGGACTGGACCTTGTGCTTAAAAAGGTCACATTCCAAGTTGAGCCTGGAGAGAAGGTATAAAAGTGAAAATTGCATGACCCTTAATCGTCATTAATCGTCTTTTTTTGTGGGGATAATTAATCTTTTCATCATTTTCACAAGTGTACAAAGCGTAAATTTTTTCAAGAACCCCCACTCCAATCTGCTTTAGAGAGTGCAATGTAAAAAGCTAGAGATGATTACCTTTTACAGGAATGTGGAACGTCATTTTCATTATTTTTCAAAAGCTTACAGAGGGCATTAACCATCACCCTTTCCAGTGTACGGTTTTTGGGCTTGTGAAAATTATGATAAAAACAGATGAGCCCTAAAATACTTGTTTGTAGTCTGTGTATACTGAAGTCAAGGAGTGCTTGCATAAGCATGTCGGTTTACTTCTTTCAGTCATAGATAAAGACTTGCTGTTTTTCTTAATAATCCGTCGGTACTTGTTCACAACTTTTAAGTAATTTGAAAATTCGATCGCATGAAAAAATGATGTGGAAAACAGCTTAGGTGCGGTGAAAGCATATATTTAATTTAATTTTGGAGTTCATTATGTGGAAATGTCTGACCATTGCCAGGTTGGCATCGTTGGTCGCACAGGTGCGGGGAAATCTTCAATTGCTTTGGCTCTGTTCAGAATAATAGAATCAGCAGCAGGCAGCATCACGATAGATGGCATTAACATCGCTGACATTGGATTGCATCAATTACGGTCTAAAGTCACAATTATACCACAGGTATGCTATGAAGTCAAGAACCCCCTCATGATGCTTTGTTTTATTATTTTCATTAATAGCAAGCCTTTAAAGTATGTATTAGATATTTGGTGAAGATAATGTACATACATAAGTATGTCTAATCCATGATTTAGGGTTCAGTGAATGTCATTAGTTGCTCTATTTACAAATTTCTGTGCGATGTGGCCTATGGAAATTGTGACATTTATCCACTGTTATGGCAAAATCCTTAAATGGGAATAAACAACTAATACACTTTACATGTGTGGGATGATTAACGCGCGTTCAGTCGTTAGCACTTTTATGCAAAATATGTGTCTCTTTCTTTTTATTTCCAACATAATGTTTTTTTAAAAATCAGATTTTGTTTTAAATATCTTTCAACTTGATCGCAGGAACCTGAACTATTCTCTGGGACCTTGAGAACAAACTTAGACCCATTTGGTTTATACTCTGATCAGGATGTATGGAACGCACTTGAGCATGCGCACTTGAAAGATTTTGTGGCCACTCTGCCTGCAAGACTTGAGCATGAAATATCAGAAGCCGGAGAAAATTTGAGGTATATTTTGGCGAGTGCCCATGAGTATTCAATCCGACATTTTTCATCATATCATAATTAATGTTTTTTATGTGTGAATGATTTTAATAAGATCAAGTTATTGTAAAGATGTATGACGATTTTTCTCAATTTCAGTGTAGGACAACGGCAGTTAGTGTGTCTAGCAAGGGCCATTCTTCGGAAGACTAAGATTCTTGTTTTAGATGAAGCAACTGCGGCTGTTGACATGGAGACCGATGACCTTATCCAATCCTCTATCAGGTCAGAGTTCAAAGAGTGCACCGTGATAACTATTGCTCACAGACTGAATACAATTTTGGACAGTGACAGGTAAGATCGAACTTTGTTCTTAATTCGAGGAATTTCGCAATCTTATTTCAAATACATGTTGGTCGTCTCTTCAAATATTGTTTTCCCTAACCTGTGCAGTCCACGTTACCATATTTGGTTTTTGGTATCCTTATACAGTGTAGGGTCCTTAATAGGCCTACATCACTATAAAATAGTGGTCTGTATATCAACCGTGCAGACAGTCAGCTGCTAGATGCTGTCTTTCAGTTCTACTGTATTTCAATCACATTCACACGTTGTCCCCTGGACCACAAACTTGTCAACTCACTGTGCTTCTCTAGCACAATGTGTCACTTAAACGACAAAGAGACTCGGTATTTATCCAAATGTGCGTTGCTATATATCTACGAAAGTTTTTATGTTCATATTTTTTTATCAAAAAAGTAAAAGAAAAATACTCTTTTAATTCCGAGAACAGCGGTTGTCATTGGCATCTTTTATTTATAAATTAATTTTTGAATAACATATATTAATTTTAAGGATAACATATCATTCAAGAATGTTAAATCAAGTGTATGCATTTACCATAGCGGGACTCTGTATATACCCTGTAAAGCGTCGTGTTATTATAAATGGTGATAGTTCACTACCCTTAAAAATACAAGCTTACAGTTGCTTGGTATAGAAAATGAAAAGGGTTGTGCGAACTACTGTAGCTCGTGACAGTTTTATTTGGTCCCTTCTCGAGATAAATAGACTTAATAGAAGTGAGATCTGTTAATTGCCGTCTTCAATATCTTCTTCCAGTTAAATACGTGCCCTTTGAAATAAAACCCGTTATCACCGGGTCACCGATTCTTTTGTGTTATAATTCTTTCAGATGTGGCAGTTTTCTGTACGATGTGTATTCGCCTATATCACGTCTCTGACGTTACCTGGTAGTTTGTGCTATTGACACTGCCCGAATTATCACAGCAACCTTTAAGGAATATTATTTTACTCACAGTCCTTTGTACGTTGCGGTGTAACATTATCTAATATATATTTGTTTTTCCGTAGGCTTAATATGTGACCCGCATATTTATTGTGAAAAGATTATATCGGTCGACTTCAAAGTATGTGATGTAATCATACAGGCTGGTGTCATATGGATCATCTTTTATATTGCAGGGTCCTAGTACTAGACAAGGGCACCATTAAGGAATTCCAACCACCCAGTGTGTTACTTCAGGACAAGAGGAGCATGTTCTACGGATTGGCAAAGGACGCGGAACTGGTTTAAAACGGACATTAGTGTACTTGTATTGTACATGTTATCGTCGTTGCATTTTTGAGTTGATGTTTGTGGTGACGTTTTTGTTGTAAATTAATATAAATTTGAGCAGAATTGTTGAAATATGTCTATTTGAAAAAGAACTCAGCTTTGCACACAAATCCATCTAATAATAATAATACAGGCTCAATAAAAAGAGCACACCACAAGAGCCTTTCAGCAGTTCCAAATAAATGTACAAAAAGTCCCCTCCTTATGTCTTAACACGAGACAGATTATACACAGAGATACTGATGAGACAGGTAAATCGCAATGTGGCCAGATGAACCAAACTCCTCAATAATTTGTTCCGTTTAACTATACTAAACCCCACAGAGTGCCTATGTCAGAGGCTTTTATAAATGCATAAATGTTCGCCATCTGGTAAATGTGCAGGTCGAAAATACCACAGTTACAAGATGCGCAACACTTGAACAGTGCATGCCTAAACATTGCTCAATTGGCCCCTATATCTTCTTTGATGGCCTTGATGATAGATGATGGCCCAAGGCCGTATTTGTCCAAAAGGACATCACCTGGCCCACTGCGCGGAATATCACGTACGGCTAAAATGCGCACACGGATGTCGCTCTGATCTCCGATAGCTGCCGCCACTGCTTCGCCTATACCCCCTGGAAAAGATAATTAGATAATTAAATGCAGTGCGAAGTTTTGAGTGGATTACAGGTTATTGATTAAGTAGATATGATATTCTTTTTACAGTACAGTAAAAAAATTACCACAAATTTTGCGTGCCGTAGCAACAATCGCATAGTGTTTGGTCAGATCTCCAAAGTGATAGTTCAGCCACTGACTTTTCAATTATTCCAATTTTATTATTCTTACATACAATTAAACACGCCAATGCCCCTTCCCCTATACTGTTAGCACACGCTGCTGTCAAACATTTTGCTGTCCATGCTATACAGAGAAATCGAATATTCTTTCTCGGTAATATATACACACACTGAAAGACTGATTAATCCATAACTCACACGATCATCTACCCTGTAATCGAACGAATAGTTCCCATGGGGATAAGGGGAGTTTTAGAAAAAACTGATATACCATAACAGTTAATTTATTTTTTGAAACACCATACCTTCTGGATAGTGATCCTCAACTGTCAAAACTCTGCCCCCAGTTGCCCTAGCGGAGGAGAGAATCGTCTCCCTGTCCAACGGTTTCACGGTGAAGGGGTCTATGACACGGATGTGTATTCCCTCAGTTTCCAAAATGGCAGCTGCCTGCAGTGCTGTATCCAGGGTAACGCCCGCTGCCACCACGGTGACTTGATCGTTGGGGTGTTGTCGCACAACCTGACAGAAATGAAGAATAACATTCTGTATACTGATCGATTAGAATTCAGGCCGTTGGAATCGCTTTTAAAAATCGCTTCTTATTTTTCAACTGCATGCACACTTGGATGCTGGGTCCCAGTTGTGAATAACTGATACTGCTGGGGGATCCTGGATTTTCCTTGGGCGGGCAAGCATAATTTTATATTTATATAAAAATTTGTAACATGTATATAAAATGTAGGGCACAGAGAAGGAAAATGTCCTCTTTCGCTCAGTATCGTTTTTCTTTTTTTTTTTTTGGTGGGGGTTGGGAGGGAAGTATCGCCGACGCTGAAAGAGGTGGCACTTTACCGCCATTGAAACAGTTCTAACAAACGCGTAACCTATCAGCATCAGCCTTGAACAAACCTTCTTAAAGATAATAAGCAGGACATATTAAAAAACAAACGCCATATACAAAAATTATAGCATGTGTAGTCACAAAACATAATAGATAAGTTTATATCGGTAGCCTTTACACGATTACATGGGTCACGTCTTTTGTCACTTCTTAATTCAGTGTAAATTTGACATGTCCAGTCATCCGATTTTGGTTTCAATTTGGCAATAAAATGAAAAAGGGCCTACACGTAGGTCTGCATTTAGAAAGTTATAGTGAACATCTTGCCATACTTATCAAGGCAGTTTTGCTTAAGCTATACAAATGGCATGGAACATAAATTGTTCGAATACCAATCAAAACCTTACCTTTGCCTCTCCTATATGAAATCTCTCCTCGTTGTCGTATATAACGCTGGTTTCTGATCGAGTGGACCGGATATACGCTATTCCTTTGGTGCATGCGGCGAGTTTCACGGCACCCTCCATGGAGACCGCGTCGCTCGGGTAGAACACTGTGCAATTGGGCACGGCACGAAACATCGCCATGTCCTCCATACCCATCTGAGACGGCCCGTCTGCACCTGCAATGTACAAGGGCTGTAGATCTTTTTTTCGCAGACAGATTGGTAGCCATGCATACATATAAAAAGAGAGACAGAAGGAAATTTTGAAAGGTATGCGAGCCCAATGGCATATGCTAACTCATTCAGAGCCTTCAAATGCTAATTGTGGATTTGGTTGGATTTGTTTACAGAGGGTGCTATTGCAACGATGTACATAAAAGTTGCAATAATTATGCCAACGGCGTTTACTGCAAGCTACTGAGTGCAACGACAAGTGCTTCTCCTCAGATGACTAACGCCCACGTTCGACTTTGTCGCAATTCCCAAATTCATAGAAACTTAATGGATCCATAAAATGAAACATGTTTGCAATGCAAACGAAGGCAATTGCTTCTTTGTTAATAAATCCATCAAAAAACATAAAGTGTAGCACTCTATATGACGCACGAAGGCACACAAGTTTGCATATATTATTCATATTTGTAGTGTCGACTATATTTCCAGAACGGACGTATTACAGAAGAAATCAAAATCAGAAGCAGCAGCTTTGTGTTGAAAAAAGAAAACACGTGTTTTGTTTCTCTACCTACCTACGGAAACTCCAGGATGAGACCCCAGAATATTGATATTGGTTTGTGAGATGGCCCCCATGCGAATCTGGTCGTAAGCCCTTGTTAGGAAACTCCCGTATGTGCAGAGAAAGACCACTGTTCTGTCCCTGGTGGCGCACCCTATCGCCACGCCAACCATGTTTTGTTCCGCTATGAAGCATTCTAAGAACTGATCAGGACAAGTCTCCTGGACATGAAACATAGACATTTTTATTTATTTATATGTTTATGACAGTAATTTTGGCATCGATTGACCGGAATATATATTACTAGTTATCACTTACATCTCGCACTCTCTTTCCTTTTTCTTCTCTTACTGACTCCGTTGCATAAAAAAATTAATATTAGAAATATTCCAACGGAAAAGGAAAAAACAATGCCAAGAAGCTATCAACGTTAATAATATTTTTTAAAAATAACACAAATAACACGGGGAACAGTGTTTGCGATGACAACATGATAGTATGAGGTGAAAACTTACCCTAAACTTGTTGGAAAAGGTGGAGCCACGCATGTCCCCGTCCAGAGTGATAACGCGCTTGTTTAGTTTTCCAAGCTTTGATGAAGCGCTGGCAAAGCCCACCCGGGGAGCTAGCTAGAAAATAGAATCACATGTGGGACAAGCAATTAGGAAAATTAGATGCAAACATCTCCAAACCGTATTCTTTGTGAGGCACATACCGATCAGGACCACCTCGACCAAAAATTCAAATTGAACTGAATATTGACCAAAACTCCATAACAATAGTGATTTCGTAATGACAAAAGATCATGTTGTCACCAAAATAAGCACAGGGGATGCTAAAATGGAGAAAAACATCCCTTTCCCTGATGCCCCCCCCCCCCCCAATTCTGAATATTGGACACGAAAGGCATCAGCTTTTTAAACTTCCTTTGACTTCAAAAAATAGAGAAACTCACCCATTTTTGTATTCATTGTTGGGGTAAAACTTTTCATTAAAATAAACCAGTGAACGTCTGCCTAAGTAAAATGTAAACAAAGAACTGTCTCGAAAGTCTCAAGTACGTCTTTCTCATAAACAGTGGCAAAAGACATCCCTTCATACAACCCAAAAAAGAGTAGAAACGAGCGCAAAACGCCTCACCCTGTCTCCCTTCCTATAATTTGGCGGCTCTGGCAAGATTAGATCTTGGATATTGACAGGAGGAGCATCATCAATAGGCAGCCGTGGTTCAAGGTTTAAAGACCCCTTCGATACCAACTGTTTCTCAATGGAGTCGATGACTAAATCTTTATCGCCAACTACTTTCCCGTGGAACTTTGCCTGGTCTTCACTGCCTGGTAATTATATAAGTACAGCTTTCATGACGATAACATAGGGAACTGATCCGAAATTATTTTAAGCTCTCTTGGCAAAGTACATATACGTATCGAAACATTTATCGCGGGCGAGTGATGGATGCCAAACAGGGGTTGGGCCAAAAGCCTGGCCTCGTTATTTTGAATTGCGAAGGTTTATAATTATTGAGAGCGTCCAGTAGGACGCTAAAAGACAAAATATGGGGAAATGGAAACGCTGTTTTTCCAAAACTGTACCATTTCTGTGAATATTAACGAACCTATTCAAGGTGAATCACAAACTGATCTTTTTACATTATTTATTTAGTAATATATATATATATATAGAGAGAGAGAGAGAGAGAGAGAGAAAGAGAGAGAGAGAGAGAGAGAGAGAGAGATTGGGGCAATTAATGTTTCTGTGAAACAGGCCCCCATGGAAGATCACTGCTGCTATCTATACACGCCTACCAGGAAATCCTTTGCCTTTGAATGTCTTTGCAATGACGCAAGACGGTTTATCTTTTACTTGTTCCGCTGCAGCGAAAGCCTGAACCAATTCCTCCACACTGTGGCCGTCTACAACGTACGTGTTCCATCTGTAACGAGATTTATAAAACAAGTGGGCTTATGGATACTTGCTATGAGATTGATGACTCATATTCGTAACAAATTCAGGTAAAATTATTGTAACACCTTTCGTAAAGAAACGGGAATAGAATCAATAAATAAAACCATAATAAGAGGCAAAGCGTGCCCACATATTTTGGCTTAAATCTGTGTCATTAACAGAACTCGTGACATCCCATTAAGGGCGCAGACAATAGTAGTAGGATATAAGCCGAAGCCGAGCGAAAAGAAATGGGGTGACAGGGTAATGCCGGCATAGCAGCAAAAGATAGAGGGAGATGTCGATGGATGCTGACAAGCCTTTTGAGTCGACCATGGCTCGAAGGATAAGCAAGTAAGTATAAATCAAATTTTCTACCAAACGGCAGGAGGAACCAGGGTGCAAAGAGGGAAGTCCACCTTGCTAGTTGTATCTCCCCCCTTTTCATGTTTTTTCTTGTAAGAGAGGTGAAGAGTTCGACTACTAGCTTACTTTATCCCACAGTGACAATGAATTATTGACAATCAAATGTTTTCACTGTTTTTAACTTCAAGTAAACCCGAAGTTCATCGAACGTACCCGAATGCCTCAACTCTTATCCTATAAGCATCCAAGTCGTGCTCCAGCGCCGTTAAGTCACTCTGCCCAAAACGGTTTACGTCAAATATGGCGACCAGGTTGTCTAGTTTGTAGAAGCTGGCGAAGGCCATGGCCTCCCATATAGAACCCTCTGCACTTTCGCCGTCGCCAACAACGCAGAACACACGATAACTGTAGAATAAAACACATAACTGTAAGTACGCATAAACTGCTGGGCGAAAAGTTCTTTATTCAAAGTTGAAGAGTCCTCTGATTTTATCTCATGAATCAGAGTAAAATCTACCGGTAGAAATTATATAAGAGATATCTTCCAAAGAGAGACAGCACTAGAATTTTCATGGTGACGGATTTTACATCGTACGTGTTTATAAGACCCTACCCCCATCCCTATCCCCATGGGGGGAGGGCCCCCATCAATCGGACCGTCTAGCTAATTACTAATTAACGTTACAAGAGCGGCCAAATACCTTTAAACATTCAAACCCTGGTCGTTTTACATAATAGCTGAAAACAATTATGATAGTTCTAAAATCTCTTTAAAAATTCCTCGTAATAAAAGTGATTATGATTATTTATTATACGTACCTTGCCCTGTCAAAGTATTTCCCGGTATACGCCATACCGGCGGCACAGCTCAGTCCCTGGCCTAGTGAGCCCGTCGCAACGTCAATAAACTCGAGTCTCTAGAAATGTAAATAAGGCCATCAGAGAAATGTTCTCTCTCAGAGTATTAAGCAAATCAAGCTCAAAACACATCTATAAAGATCACCTAAAACATGGTACTAAATACGATTTTATACTTGGTATAAAATGGCATTTAAATGTAGTTTTAGTTGATCTTTGTAAATGCATTTTAACTTGATTTATTCCTTTATAACGAGACCAACACGGTTATTAATATTAATTGCACTTCGTGAAAAAATCTTCATTGACATCATATTTCATTAGTAGTTTTCTAGATAAACCAGCCAATACTAAAAGAAAGAACCAGACAATCAAACAAATTAAAAAAGAATGCGTACCGGGGTTGGGTGTCCTTCTAAATCACTGTCCACCTTTCTCAGATTAAGTAGGTCTTCCACGGGAAATAAGCCAGCCTCGGCCCACGCCGCGTACAGTGCAGGAGCAGCATGACCCTAAACAACATACATATACCAGAGTATAAGACTGGGTTCCCATACTTATATCGATCCATCTGGATCGACCTAACTCCCTGGGGTTCACGCTAAATTGCTATCAGCTCAAGAGGTTTAAATGTCTGTCACGCCTACCGAATCAGCTAGGGTGTAAAGATAATTACCCCCTAACAGTTTTGCTAGGCGTGACAGACATTTAAGCCGGTTTCGTTGATAGCAATTTAGTGAGACTCCCCAGTGAGATAGATCGATCCAAATGTCTGTGGAAATAGTCCCTTAGTACAACTGTAGCAGCTCTGAGCTGTATTCTGTATGATTCAGTTACACACAAGAACAAAGCACATCCTACCCTGATTTCAGCTAAAGTCGATGTTAAAAATAACAAAACACATTCCACACAGAGAGTGGAATTTTCGGCTCTATCTAATAATTCTTTTGTCTTTTTTCCTTTTATCGCGCTCTGAGACTTGTTCCAACATTCTTCATTGCACTTATGATATTAAAAAAAAATTTTAATGTTAAAAGACAGCTGCACCCCCCTCCCCACCAAATTTATGAAAAAGAAACCTGGGGGGTTATCTATTGTTAGCCTTTTCCTTGTCCACACACTAGTTTTTTACTTGGTTTATCGTCTACGAGAGCCCCAGTACTACAGGCAGTACAAGTAACTTATCAGCATGTGTATTGTAGGCTGTCAACAGCAACGCCCCCTCTCCCAACCACTTTTCTCAGCCAAGGACACTGATTTACCCTCTACCAGAGCCACAGATTGATTTTTTTAAACTAGATAATCACAAATATGTGCTTAGCTAATTCATGGCACCTTGCGCTGTAAATGGCATGAGTTAGTAAGGCCTACAATACAAGCAAGTAAATTACTGGTGTCACCCTCTGTAGCCTATTCACGTATATCCTCTACCAGGGCCACAAATTGATTTTTCACTTGATGTTCGCAATTGTGTCATGGATTTGCCAGAGACAAATCAGTGAATACCTAGTTAAAAGCTATCTGTGGCCCTGGTAGAGGGTAGCACTGTATTAACATTTCTAATCGTTACCCTTACCTTTGAGAGGACAAATCTGTCACTGTTTGGGTCACGAGGCTTCTGGACCCTGTATCTCATCGTATGGAAGAACAACACTGACGTTATTTCAGCAATCGATGCACACGATGTCGGGTGACTGAAAAAAATTCAATAGTCGTCTTTTGTTAACAAAACAATGTCAATTACCTAATATATTTTTCTTTGTCAAATTTTCAACTGACTTTGCCAGTCCTCTTACGTTCAGACTCGCATCCTGATTCACTTTTACAATATTTCAAGCAAAATTTTAGGAATCTTTGAAAAAGAATGTTATTTTAATCCCCTGATGGTCTCCCGGTCTCTACATGCTCTGTCCCTGCCGGGGACTAGCAATTAAACCTCAGAGTCGAGATTTGATCCGTTTAATGGCGCGTGTGGAGACGGTGAGACAGGGGATTAAGTGGGTTAATTGCTTTTTATGTCGAGTCGGCCATATTTTGTCCACGGATCAGGAAGTCCGCAGCTCATCTGTTCTCAATGCGCTCTAACACAGGCCTACCCAACTACCAGAATCGGCACCGAATGATCCAGAATTCACCGGTAAATCGGACCACACTATCCGTTTCCAAGGTGTGTATTAGATCGCATTACACAGTATCAGACGCGACACCGCTCTTGCCTAGTACGCGATGTGATAGTGACGATTCTTAGCGGGGTTGAAAAGCATTGCATCACCACTCAAAATTTGTTCAGGGTATGATACTGTGTAATGCGTACTGAATCACATCTTGAAAACGGGTAGTGTGGTCCGATTTACCGGTGAATTCAGGATCATTCGGTGCCGAGTCTGGTAGTTGGGTAGGCCTGGATAATTTTATTCAAGATTGATTGTTGTTGTTTTTTTAATAAAGCCACAGGCCAATACAAGTCTTTGGTGCTTTAGGCAACATGTCAAAATATTTTTTCGTTGTATTATGTATGCTTGCTGTACCATACACCTTGCCCCGTGCATTTATCGATGCCACTATATCTCAAATACCTTAGGTAATGTATGTACATATGAAGAGCATCACAAATTTAATTCCATTTCGAAATTTATAAAAAACATCAATATCTTACAAACTTAAACTTCACCTAGGATTTAATTGGATCCTAGACTACACCAAAAAGGAAATACTGCAGCAGTTTTACCTAAAATATATATCATTCATGTCAACCCCTGATGAAGGGCACTTAATCAGTTCAAGGAAAGGCCTCTCAAGGAAAACATTTTCAAAAAAATAAGTAGTCTGCGTTACGAGAGCAGCCTTCTAATTTATGTATACTTTGCTTTGAAAATAAAAGGCTGAGTGTTTTTCTGCTGTTCAGGGTCTGCCATATTCATGATGTCTCTATCCTCTACTTATTGACTACTTCGCGAAATTCTACTTCAAAAAAATTAACATAATATTATCTGTATAATCAGCGCATTTCTTTCATTGATCCCCTTTGCATTAGGCGTCGTGAGTTCCTATAGTGTTGTATTGTACTTGTCGCCCAAAACTGAAACAATATTATATCATTCATATAAAGTCATATTTATAAACTTACTATTTATTTTTAAAAAGGCTAATATCCATTTGAAATATCCAGTAGCCTTTACAAGACGAAAATAAATAAAATACTTAAAATATAAAAAATGCAGTCGTTCCAGCTATAAAACTTTTTAGATGTAAGTTCTTTTTATTGTCCTTAGTTTGATTTTCACGTGCATCGGAACACTGTTTCATTCATCAGGGTAGTAAACTTAAAGAGCGAGGTCACCATAGGTATTTTATTTGTAGTCTAGCTTCACATGGTATCAGTGAAAAATGTTCAAATTACGGGTTTCTCAAATTAAGTTTTGGAGTAAAATATATTACTAAGTTCAGTAAGTAAGGGCGGGTGCTGATTGACAGAAAATTTCAGGCCTACCCAAATACCAGACTCGGCACCGAATGATCCTGAATTCATCCTGAATTGAAAACGGGTAGTGTGGTCTGATCTACCGGTGAATTCAGGATCATTCGGTGGCGAGTCTGGTAGTTGAGTAGGCCTGAATTTCATACGTAAAAATTACATTATTGTGTTATTTTCCTTGGTGTGCAGGTAAGGAGGAGCACTAAAAGAATTGATTCGGCTGCAGTTCATTTATCCGTTTCTCATTACAACCATAGAGTAAATGTGTAGGTAGATGCCAGATGTAATCATAAGATTGATCCAAGTAATTTCTGATGTTGAAAACGCACGATAGAAATACAATCAACTTCCAAGAGGTGCAGAGTCATGAAGAGGGGTTCAGCGTCATAAAGAGGGAGACGGAGTGATTGTTTGTTACTACTCCCCTTACCAACCTTGCAATTATCAAATAATATCATTGCGGTAATTGTTGCAAAGGTAGCTCTGTTTGGCAGGCTTGAACTATTGCTTACATCCCGTGCAAGTTTGGTTAAAAATCCTGTTGTCTGTTTGTCTTTTAAAAGATTTAATTAATACATTGTTTCTAAGTCTGGTTTTGATGGCCTTATAAAAGAGATATATATATGTGTATTTGCGTATATATATTCTGTTAATCCATAAGCCGCCTCACATAGGTGAATTATTCATGTATATTGCGGTTAACTCTATGAGGCAGTCTTGTCATCTTCGATGGTTGTAGCGAAATTAAGAAATAAACTTATATAACTCTACTTGCTGTTTTTTGAGTGATATGGTTTTGGATTAAATAAATGAATAAACTTCAGTTTTATCTTGGTAATTTTACAAAAGGGTAGGCCTACAACTGCTGAAATATTTCCAGATTTAAAAACAAGCGTTATGCCATACTGCAAAATTGGTTTTGAGAAGTATTACAGAAGCATTTTTTTTTTTAATATACCTCAAATCTGCCATGCTGGGAGTATAACGATGTATTCAATTTGCTTCCTGTGTACTTCGAATTCCCTGCAGTACAGAATTAGCAAATACTACTCAATCTCTGCTTCAAAAAAGTAGATTTGTAACCTCTTTAGCAAAATTAAAACGCGCGTCAATCGTGGTGAAGTTCTACTTCATTATTACTGTTGTCTGTACAATCTGATGTATTTTTAATAGAAAATACTGCGGTAACGCTAGTTCTTCGTTCGTACTGTATTTTTTGTCAAACCTCTTTTGATCCTTCAGTTATTTAATAATAAAACACCAAAACCACAAATAAGTAAGTCACGAAACGAATGCTTCATACCAGTAGATATATACTACTTACGTCCTTGATTTCTCATATTGATGAAACGAAAGAAACATGGGCACAGCAATTACCATTACCCTCTTATGCCAGATCATAAGCTCTAAGGAAGACTTGTTTCGTGATCTTATCATGACTCACGTTAACCAGCTTATTCCACTTTCCTGTAAGGTGCAACCATCTTTTATACTTTGTAACCATAAAGCCTGTATCTTTTTTCATAGTAAAGTACCCCAAAGAATTCTCTAGCAGCTCTATATCGGATTTTAAATTATTGCCTGTTATATCATTACATTTCTATACACCTGCATACTGTGGCAGGAAGAAGACACACGTGTCAAAAGGCTTGGTGCAATTGTTTGGCGTATGTGGATTACAAATATATCCTTGGTTTTTATATTTTTGCGCTTACAGAACCTCATTTGCCTACCAGCAGCATGTTACATGACGCCCATATTTGCAACAATTTTAAACAAAGCTCATTCACAAGAAACAAAGAGCATGGAAGCATTATACTAGTATGCTCTCCGTGAAGTAGGCCTACAAGGATAATACAAGTTATACACGCATATATATAGAAAAGCAACAACGAAAAAAAAAAAAGAAATTTTATAAAGTGTCCCTGAAAAAGTTAAGCCATGATATTCATAAGACTTTTCATAAACAAGTACCGACCCATTGCAATTAAACTGAAAATTACTCCTTTTCACACGTGGCTTTTTGAAATGCTCAATTTTGGTTTTTTATTTGGTTTACAAACAAACTCCATTTATAAGACCACTTCAACAGCTGAGCAAGCACAGCTTGTAAATTTTCCTCGGTAGAAGCTATTAAAACTACATCATCTGCACATAGTAATGTATCTAACAAAATACTCCAACTCTAAAACCTTTCGAGAGGCACATTATCTACTGCGCTATATATCTATCGTTGATATATATAGGGCAAATAGGGTTGTGATCGGCTGTAACTTTGTAGAACACGATATCTATTCGTATTTGTGTACGTCGTTAACGTCTCTAGCAGTAATGTGCAGACAAACGTTGCTGTATGTTCGCATGCCCGGAGGGAGATAAAATGTTTTGAACATCAAAAACAATATACCATACACTTCTTGTATCTTCATTTTAATGCGCTGGAAACAGTTTATTCGCTTGATGGAGTATTCTCAAATGTTAAATGTATATGACAGCAGTGCCTCTCTTTTACAGCTTATGATATCACTTTTGTAATTTTTTTAATTTTTTTTCTTTATAATGTATGTTTTGTATTTGTAGGTTTAGCAAAGCGCTAATACTCATTCACTTTCCTTTGCACCTATGCAGTTTTGTTTTCATAATTGGTGCTGTTATGTAATGCATTGTATCACTTAACTGTTTAATCATTAAAAATTGAAGGAAATGACACTGATTATGGCAAAACTGATCAATCATTAAAAAATGAAGGAAATGACACTGCTAATTGCAACATTTTATGACAAATTATATTAATAATTTATATGTTCACACTTGTTTGCATTAGAGAAAGATATTGTTTCCTGATTTTTAAAATATATAGGCCTAGTTACACATTTTTTCTTTGCGACCCCCTTTTCTAAACGGGTTGTGATTTTAACCACTTTTTGGTAAATTAAACACGATTTTAAATCTGCCAAGCCTTGTTTTTATTTGTCTTTTATAAAAAACATAAAAATAAAGCACAAGTAGGTTTCACGGTAAAAAGGTCCACCTTTTTCGGAAAAAGTAGGCCTACCCCCCTTTGAATTTGTTGGCTACGGGCCTGCCGATATACCTACCAATAGGCCTACTGTAAATGCTTGTTCTGTTGTGAAAAGGGCCCTTCAAAGCGAATAGACACGACCTGAACTATCCCGAGCTTTTCGACCGTCTCCGTTCTTGGCAATGGCGAATCATAAATTAGAAACTTTGTTCCTTTTTCTTTAACTGATTTTAAGAGACCCGTGCTCATTTTATATATCTATGTCAGACTAAGTGCAAAAAGCTTTCTTTTCAATTTTTATTTACACTTATACATTTTGTAGCAATTTAAGGGGGGGGGGGGGGGGGAGAAAACACCAGGCTCGACCGGGATTCGAAACCGGGACTCTCGCAAACCGTGCGACTACTCTTAACACGAGGAAAAAAAAAAACAAGCAGTTTTATTACTCTATGCCTTATACATTATAGAACAATTGTTCTCGTCTACCGTTTTATATTTGCGAAGCGAAATCTCTTTGGTTTGTATTTCACCCTTTCATCAAAGTATATAAATTTCTCGCTAACTTGTGGTGTATCTCTGACCTCACCTGTAAGGGACAATATAACTTACCCCGAGCCGGCAGCGCTGGTTGCACGAACGCTGTGAAGTCGAATCCGGTTGGCCATGTCTCGGAGCGCTTGGAAATCCGCGTGTCCCATGTCGTTGTTTTCCCGCACGTTAGTCATGCTCTTGCAGTTTGTCAGTTTGAACAAAATTCACCCGGTGATGTGTAGAGCTCGCCTTTCAGGGTAACCCACCTAAATGAAAGATGAACACATACGGGTTACAAGGGCTTGCCAAGATGAAATACGCTTTACGCATCTATGCAGCAAAATGACAAAAAACATTACGGTTTGCTTATTTCCGTTTAAATTCGGCCGTGTATGAGAGCAGATAACAAGATATGCAGTTCACAGCGTAAGGAACGACCACATTTTCTATTAATATTTTCATCATTTGAATTTTCAGCCAGGATTTACATGGGCAGATATATGAGGGTCTTCCTTCAGGGACATTTTAAGTTATTAGTGGTCGACATTGGATACATTCAATTACTACAGGTAGGCATTACTACGCCCATTTGTTAGTGTTCCGATGTCATAGTTTATGCCTGAATACAATGAAAAATATGCCAAAGCTCCAAAACGAGAACCAATGTATCTTTATGAAATGTCAGGAAGACGTGGCACCTACCCATTCAATCTTGTTTATGCAGATGGCTCCTTTTGTCCCGATTAGATGGAACGTAAAACCTTTCGGCAACGACTGTCGTATAAGCCCTACTGCAACGTCGAGCTACCCTGCATGTGAACGATTATTGCACGAATCGAAGATAAACAAGACCGTCTAAACTGCGCACGTGCAACGCATCGTTGGAGCACTGCTCAACAATCTGAGGATGGTAAGATTGGACAAACGCCATGTTTTCAGCTGCAGTCATAAATAAATGATAAATAAATAAATAAATAAAAATAAATAAATAAATAAAAAGAAAAGTTAAAAGCACGGTATTTAAAAGCAGCCAAAATGAAACGTCCAACATTCCTCCATTTTGATTTAAAAAGTTAGATAGCATATAAGAACATTAAAAAAATATAAATAATATTGATATAAAGATCAAACCTATAAAATAAAGAAATGTAAAAAAAAGGAAATTAAAATAAAAAAGCAAAGAGAAAGTTTTAAGTCTAGAAAACTTGTGAAAATGAATTTTGAAATAAAATTACTTAAACAGAAGGCACACTCTAATATGTGTATAAATTATGCATAGCCCCTGTGTATCATTTCTATTAGGTAAATAAGAAACGGTTAATTAATTATCCATTGTCAAGAGGTAGACAACACTATAACTATTAATATAGAACCTATAATCTGCAAATTTTAAGTTGTAGGCCTACAAGCCTACATTTAAATTATAATATAACATACTAGGCCTTCTGCAGTATATATATATTCTTTTTTTAATAAAGTTTTGTTTAAATCAATAAGTTTATACTTTTAGTCATCTCAGTAGAATGAGAATTATATAAACCTAGCGAAAGGTCCCAGGTCGAGACCGCAACGTGGGTCAGCTGCTAATGTAAATTCTAATATACATTATTCTCACATTGTTAACTGCCTCACCTTATTTTACCAAATAAATATTACATATGTTATGAAAAGCATAAGAGCATTATGTTATGGAATGACTTTCTTGCAGTGCAACGTGCATTATATCAGTGTTAAAAGAAGATCGGCGCTCAGTCATAATAATAACAAACACGATGTTGAAGCAATAAAAAAACATATATTTCCCGTATTGTATAAGTTATTATATTGTATAAGTTCATGTTTAACGTGTCACGACCAGAAATTGTCGGCAATCTCTGTCTAGCAACACTCTGCTACTGATCCATTGTGAACTGCTCATATAGCCTACTCTAACTCCACAAGATCATAAAAACCCAAAAGGCTAACTCTGTCTCTGAAAACCCTTTCCCATATTTTGCTCGAGATCGTTGAAAACCCAGATAATATCTCTGTGCACCGGGGTACAAGTGACAGCCTAGACGTTTTAGAAATAAGTCTACGATCCATAGCCGCTATCTACTTGGGAGGCGTAGACCTACTTAAACGTATACAGTAGACTCAATAAGACAAAAGCAGGTATTCCTTACTGCTAGGCCAAGTGACCCATAGTTTTTTCATCCTTTTAGTACACCAAGCAAAACACACATGCAATGCACAGTACTTCGCTTTTTGACAATTTTATGCCCAAAAACAAGTTAAAAAAAATTAATAGATGATAACCCCCCCCCCAAAAAAAAAAAAAAAATATATATATATATATATATATATATATATATATATATATATATATCGATCACACACATTTTGTTAACCTGATGTATTTTAATACAAACCTATACCCTGACTAGCCGCGGAAAATTTTCACCCTGGCTAACCCTGTAACTAAGACGCCATTACTACGTTACCATGTCTATTTATTGACTGCATTTTTTTTTTCTTTTTAAGGGATCTGTTCAGATTTCACGCATGAGTAGTTTTTATGACAGCAGCTAATGACAAATGAAATGAAATACAATAAAATATATAATATCATCCTCTTATGAAAGCTCCTTTGTTACTTTGATCGAAGCATGGATGAATTATATAATATATGCCAACCCAAAACGTTTTGCGAAGAACACTTCGACTTTTGCGACTAAGGGTACCCACTTGCGACTTGTCTAACACACGATGTGATGCTGAAAAGGTAGTTCAGCACTCGAAACGCAACAATGAATACCCATTTCTTTTTAGTGGGGTCTGCTAACTATGTTAATTCGCAAAGAAAATGCTAAATTGTCGACTTTAACTGGTAGCGATGACTACCAGTTTTCTTTGATAATGACGTATGGTGGCTATTACAGCTTACCTGCACATGACATTCTACTTTAAATAGATTGCGGCCTTACATGCTTAGCAGCTAACGATACCCGTAACTAACCTGTGGTAAACGTACCGTAAATATGTAACGCCGAAAACTGAGGCAACCTATATATAAGCGCTGAATAAGTTGGTTACAGTTTTACCTTTACAGTAAACCATTGAGCCTAATAACTTTAAAATGGGCTGTGTTAAGCACCCCGCACACGGTAAGCAATTGGCGCGCGCCACTTGCGCTGAGCAAGATGCTCGGGCTCCTCAGCTCCCCGCAAACGCTGCGCTCTTTGCTAAGCAGAGGTGCCTCCCGGCCTGCCCCTAGCGGACGCACTGTGAACTGTGGGATCATGTGTTTAAGGAAACATTACATATTGTTGTTTTTTCTGATAGTAATGGATAATGGTGACCACGTTAATCAATCAGACTAACTATAACTGTGTACATTTTTTTGTTGACTTCGCTGGGGGCTGCCATTTTTGTTTGTTTCCGGCTACTGGCACATGCGCATTGTTAGCATGGCGTGAGCAATCGGCGCTTGCACCCCGCACACGCTGAGACATTTGCCTCAAGAGACCAAAAAAATCAAACACGTGAGAAATTTTGCTCAGCCGCGCGTGAGGCAAAAATCTCACCAAAATACCCCAGCACACGATGAGAAAACGGCGCAGCGCAAGTGGCGCGCGCCAAATGCTCACCGTGTGCGGGCCCCTTTATCAATGCATTCTTCCCTAGCTGGTGCTGAGTTAAAGCGGATATTTATAATAATAATAATATTTGTCCGAATTCGGGGCACATAAACAATATTTGTCGTTTGTGAGCTCAAGTTGCCGGTTTGTCATTGCAAAAACCGGATTATTGACTTAAATCACACTTGAAAATACTTGTGAACATTTTATTTTTTGGAATGAAAATTAACGTGCAACCCAATCAGTTAAAATGAAACACCGTTTCTATGTACGCAAACAAGGCCACTTACTAAATAATCTGGCCAATGCAGGATGGCTGCGTGAATAGGTAAATCTGCTAAAATTAATGTGGTTGGTAGAATTTCTTGGTTTTTGTTTTTTTAACATACAAAATTGTTTAATTGGCATATCATGTAAATTTTATGGTTCGTTGGTCAGTCAGTGAAGGGAGTGTGAAAATTTAGTGTTAGCAATTTTTAAAGAATAAACATATTATCTTTTACTAAAGATCCATGCACTAGTATAAGGAAATATGTCAGGCTGTACCCAGCAATTTAAAAGGGGGAGGTGGGTGGACATTTTACCATGAAACCCCCGGGAAAATTTGTCACATTTAACGCTCACTTATGATTCTTAACCTGTCCTAGACCATAAGATGTTTTTAATCTGTTCTAGGACATTCAGAAGGGCTTCCCAAAAACAGTTCTTGAATTTTTACATTCATTACAGAACAACATTAAAACTGTATAAAATACATATACCAAATGTTCCAGAATAGATTGAGAACCGTAAGTGAACGTTAAATGAGACAAATTTTCACAGGGGAACTCTCTTGCACATAGCGCAAATTTTACCAAGATTGGACTTTTTCCTGGCAAAAAGGGCAATTCGTTCAAAACACTTCCCTCCACCCCAACTAGAGGCCAGCATGTATAGTTATCTGAAGTCCTAGAACTGGACTTGTGCATCGATTTACACTTCATTTTATATATTGGTGCAGTTTTGAGAGTGAACTTTTAGTCCAATTATAAACCTCATTTATGCCTTCCTGGAGTTGTACGCAATCATCATAGTTATATATGTGGATCTAAAGATTTAAGTGTCATCATATAAGGGGCTAAAGATTTTAATGTGTCATCTGCAAATAGGTACGCTTTAGATGCATTATAATGGACTCTGACCAATGAATAATGTGCATGACAAAAGGGAGCATTCCCAAGACAGAACTGTGTGGAATTCCACCAGTTAGATATATTTATCCAGTCTGAAAAAAAGTTCCCTGAGCCATGTCATGAGAAAATCGGGTATTTGATAATGCCCTAGCTCATTAAGCATAGTCCAAGGTGAAGGACGTCACGAAATGCTTAGAAAAAGAAAAAAAAGTTTATAACATTAATCTAGCCTTCATTGCTCAATACTCCTGACTATTCCTCCATCACTTTAATGATTTATAAGCCTGTTAACCTTTGGGGGATGAATTCATACTGTGTGTCAGAAAGCAGCTTGTTAGTTAATTAATATTTCATGACCAAGTCACACAGGTATTGATTCTAGTAGCTTGCAGCAGGTAAATGTGAGGTGAACAGGTAATTTCCGGTCAACTTGTCACATTTTTTATATATGTAGTCTTTAGAAACTGTTTCATGTCTTGATCATATAAACAGGAACACAAAGACAATTATTTTTATCAAATCTTTTTTTTTATTATTATTAAACCTGATGCATGATGCTTTGAAACACTTTTTAAATGAGTTTGGAGATTTTTTAACTACCATCCTAGGATTTTATATAATATCTTAATATCCCAAATACTTTTCAGTCATTTTGGAAAATATTTCAGTTGTTTCAATGTCTGTTTGGTTTTCTTGTTAACACTCTTCATTTGTCTATAAATAAATTGCAGTTGGTACAGTGACTTAAGCTGCAGATAAACGTATCAAAGCAGCAACATTTACCTAAAGATGTTGTTATCAACTGATAAGATTGGATTTTTTTACCATAATGAAATTTAAACTGCAGTGAATACATTGTAACTTAAATGGAAATTTTAAGCCAGTCCCATTCGGCTCTATCAAGACCACAAGCAAGCAATAAGCAAAAACTGCCATAAATGACTTCTGCAATCCATTTTTGAGGCCTTTTCACAATAACTATGAGTATTTAATCCATATTCTGAGAAACTTCTAACTTTTTCCAAATGTGTACTGCCTCTATTCCTCTTCCAGATGGCAGAAAATATTTCAAGACAGGTCATAAAAATCTTTTCAAGTTTTACCATGCAAGCACTCCTTTTCCTGCCAAAGTATCCTGTCATTTTCAGTTCTGCACAACATATTAACTGTATTTATTATAGCATTTATGTTTTTCAAAATAAAAACATCAATTTGAAGGCTATTCACTGTCTTGTACAATCTGTAATAAAGATATCTACACCTCCCATAGCATTTTAACTGCCTTCTGAAGTCCCACATCATTATAATTGAAGTAAAACAGACCTGGAATAATAAAAAAATATAAATGTAGTTAATAGATAATCCTTACTTGCATGAATAGATAGATAAGAACAGATATATACAGTCTGGCAAAGTGACACTTGACTGGTGCAAACATAACTGGGTGGTGGTGTTGTTGCATACTTTAAATTTGGACTTGGTATCATATGTAAACATAAATAACATATTGACCCCATTCGGAATGGATGATCCAAGTACTTACTGATCCACCAACTAAATATGGCTGACCACAGTTCAAAAGCGATGCCGCTGATTCCCGATGGTCTCCCCGATTCCACACAGGTCTTTAAAAGTATTAAGCCTCTGCTCTGAGGTTTAATTGCTAGGCCCTTGCAGCCATGGTGCGTGTGGAAGCGGGGAGACCACCAGGAATCGCTTTGAACTGTGGTCAGCCATATTTAGTTGGCGGATCAGTAAGTACTTAGATCATCCATTCCGAATGGGGTCAATATGTTATTTATGTTTACATATGATACCAAGTCCAAATTTAAGGTATGCAACAACAACACCACCCAGTTATGTTTGCACCAGTCAAGTGTCACTTTGCCAGACTGTATATATCTGACAGTGTCCATATTAAATTGGCAGGGTTAAAATTCATGCCAAAATGTCTCATTTTTTTATACTGACCAGTCTTTCTAGACTAAAAATTAAAATTTGAATTTTACAATGAAGAATACCAATAAAGAGCAGACTGATATACTTGGACATGACTCATGAATTTAATTTTTTAGGCCTGTGACAGATCATTGGGTGATCTAAAGGAAGGGGGGGGGGGGGGGGGGGTGAGGGTGAAGGCACAGAAGGCACAATTCTTTCCTTTGACCAAAATTCTTTACCCTTGCCTCTCTTCCCCCCTACTTAGCAAACTCCAGGATACACCCAAGCAATATCTGGTCCAAAGAGACTTTTATCTGGAGAGTCTCTGCCTAATTCTGTAGTGCAAGAAATTTTGTAAAAAAAAAAAAAATCAGCTGACGTCTAGTAAAGACAAGTGCAGATCCACCAGTGTAGAACCCGATTCCACCCCCACCCCCCTCCAATCCCCCACACCATTAAATCCTTGCCTTTTCTCTCAGACCTAAACCTGACTTTGGGGCAATTTTGTAAAACTGGTGATGACAGAACCTGTAAAGTTGATCCATTTGGTTAATTCTACTTCATTATATGTAATCACATAAATGAAATTAAAAATGATTCAAATAGATCAACATCAAGGTTTAGACCTTTATATAAAAAGAAAAGGTATTTTATCTCCATAGTAGTAAAATTCAAGCTGGAAACATGTAACTCGGTTAAAAATAAATCAATTAAACATGGATACTTATTGTGAAAATGATTTAAGAGATTGAGGCAAACGTGTTGGCACTTTCAGGAAAACAATTTTTTTTTTTTTTTTGCTCAATATATCTCTGACACTTACTGTGCGTCACAAAGATGAATTCAAATTCCCAACTTTATACCAACAAGCTATTTCCTCAATTAAGACAAAGAAAAAAATATAATACTAAGGTGCTTTTTAACTGAATAATGGCTATGCTGTTTTTTTAATCAACAATTTATCTAAAATAAAAACAATATGGGTTTTGTTCTCTCTCTGTAGTACTTTATGACTTTATGAGCAGCAAGTTAAACCAAGGTACCAATGCCTTTATCATTTTGTTTAAATATCCCTAAAGCTATTCAGGAAAACATATATTTTCAAGTTTTTATGGACCGTTTGAAGTTAATGGCACTTTTGTCGTGACATCTAAGGTATACGTTATCACAACACCCTCAAGGAAATTTCACTAGTAAACATGAATAGTTAAATTCAGAAATTTTATATCATGACTTTTTATCCACATTTTTGAATTAGCTTTTAAAGTTTAGACCAAAACTGTCTGGTCTAATTATTTCAACTTTTCAGTTACGACAATTACATTTTTCTCAATTATTTTTCCTCTGCTTTGGAGGACATCCAAATTTTCTATTATTTTCTGTCAGAACAGTTGAATCTCTCTTCTACTACTGCTACTCACTGCTACTCTAACTGCTACCTTTACTCTGCTACTATTCACAGAAGTTTCCCAATTACTCACTTAAACACTCATCTTAATAAGCTGTCATCTCATTGAGTAAGTTATGATTTTTATCTTGAGCAGCAGGTGCATACCCTTACATCATAAAAGGTGCACTAAGTGTCAGTATAACACAATTTTTTTTATCCGCATCTGTTAAAACTATAAGGTCATCTCCCTTCTTAAAACAAGAAACGAGTTAAGACAACATTCTCAGATATCATAACACTGAGTTAAAACAATAAGATACATGTAAGCGTGTTACAGGAATGTAGGTCAACAAATGATTCAGGATTTGAATAATGCATTTTAGAGTATTCCTTTAAATGCAATCTATGCACAGTGGATATGTTGCCCACCACAAGGTTTGTAAAAATGACTTTAAAATCTGTATACATCTAAAATCACTCATTTATTTATTTAACAAAAAAAAAAAAAAAAAAAAAAAGTGTTACTCGGCAACATTTTATTTACTAGAAAATAAAGACCACATCCTATTGGACCATAGCATTAAAATGGCTGAAATGTTCTTTTCCTTAAGGGCACTGATGGAACAAATATAACAAGGCAGCAAAGCTGTCAAATGTACAGACAAAAAACAGAAAATAAAGATGCAAAAAAGGTCATTTTGTCAATTTTGATGCAATAATAAATAATGCTTATAATAGCACTGTCAGTCAACACTGAATTTTAATCTTGCACAACAGGTAACATGGTCAATAACAGGAGCGGACCCAGAGATATTTTCTGACAGTATTACAAAGTATCTATGTTGATCCATCCTCCATTTTGATGGTCTTCCAACAGAAAAAATAGATACCAGTCAATATAAACTTAATAACCTGACTGTCTTCCGGAAGACCCAGAAGATGGTCTCAATCCACCCCTTCAATAAGATTACAGTTTCAGGACCATGAGAGTTCAAATTCACATTATGAAAGTCTCAATATTTGAAAAATGATGACAGTGCATAAAATAATATTACATCATGTTTAAAAACATAAAAAACAATACAACTGCTTATGTAGAAATACAGAAAATGTGCAGAGCCCCAGGCAGATGAGAGCCTGCCTGGGGCTAAAAGTCACAAATGCAAGTGTTTGAGAAAAAATTATAAAGGAAAACAACAAAACTAGAAAAGCACTTTGAGAGTGCAGACCTCTGCCAAGGCAGCAATTGTTGATTATATTGATAATTGATTGATTATTGATCCGGACCACCACCGAAAATTAATCATTGTCCTCTTTGGCCCACTTCCGACAGTTCCTGAAAATTTCTGCAAAATCAGTCCATAACTTTTTGTGTTATGTGGATGACAGACAAACAGGGGTGAAAATATAACCTCCTTGGCAGAGCTTGAGGTAAATATAATTCCAATGAAGCTGCTATTCAAACTTTTAATCTTCCAGTTTGATATATATATATATATATATATATATATTTAAAACTTATTTGCAATATTAAACAAAATTTACCTGCACAATTATCACTGCTTCCTTATTATTAATCTAGCAAAGAGCTTTACCTTTGGGAGTTTACAGGGAAATATCAACAAGTGTGCTTTACGTAATCTCATTTAATGGCCTATTAAAGCAAATGACTTTATAACTCTGAAATTAATCTAGTGATACCCAAGGGTAATTTACAGACTGACCCACTCAAAGGTCTTCAGGCCCATAAGTCACACCTTAAGAAAAGCACAAAACCATAATGCCCAAAATAGGAGACTACCAATCCTGATGCAATAATACATTATGTTTAACTGCACAGTCAACATCAACTTATGCACAACAGGTAACACAGACGAAAGTAAAAGCATAAGGCTTCAGGCCCATCAGAGTTCAAGTTTATACTTAGAAAGTGCCAGAATGAGAAAAATGAAAATTTCACAAAAAATGCATAAATACAATAAACTTGATAATCCGATAGAGCTGGTTTTCTCATGAGCTGAAGGCCAATCCTAAAAATCGTACTTGTAAGTTTAAAATTATAATAAGTAGCACAGTTTTCTTTTCATAATGTTTGCAGTAGCAGTGCAAAAAGATTGTCAATTTTGATGTAACATTACATAATAAATTAGAGAATAATTATCACCAATTTTTGTTTATTGACTATAAATAGGATGGACATGTAGAAAATATGATTACCATTTGGCTTCATGTCCATGGGAGCTCCGAGTCCCATAATGAATATGCCAAAAAAGATAATGAATATAACACTAAAATGTATAACTTCCAGAAAAAGAAGCCAATTAGACTGCTTTTCTAACTCAGGCTGCATTTTAGTCCTGTGTTTCTTTTTTGAAAGTTTGACAGTCATAAGTAACACGGTTTTTCCATAATGGTCATCAAGGCAGCAGCACCAAAAATTGTGTTTTCTGCTATTTTGATGCAACATTACATAATGCTTAACAGCATAATGACCATCGATTTTTAATAATAAAATATAAGTGTCATGGATTTTCACAAAATGTGACTAGCACGGGTCTTCAAGCCCGTGGAGGTTCTAAGTCGCACCTTGGAAATGCCAATATGTGAAAAATTAAATTTTCACAAAAAACTGTTTAATTGCCAGAAAAAATTACCAAACAGACTGCATTGCCAACTGAAGCTGTATTTTAGACCCATGTTTCTTTCCTGTAAGTTTGAGAACAGTAATTGACATGATTTTTGTTAAATGGTCATCATGGGAGCAGTGCCCAAAATAGGGGTTTCTTCAAATTTTGATGCAACATTACATAATGTTTAACAGCATAATGACCATCAATTTTTAATTATAAAATATTAGTATCACGGATATTCAGGAAATGTGACAAGCAAAGGTCTTCAGGATCATGGAACTTCAAAGTCACACCTTGAAAATGCCAATAAGTGAAAAATTAAATTTTCACAAAAAACTGTTTAATTGCCAGAAAAATTTACCAAACAGACTGCATTGCCTACTGGAGCTGTATTTTAGTCCCATGTTTCTTTCCTGTAAGTTTGAGAACAGTAAGTGACATGATTTTCCTTAAATGGTCATCATGGGAGCAGTGCCCAAAATAGGGGTTTCTTCAAAATTTCATGCAATATTACATAATGTTTTACAGCATAATGACCATCAATTTTTAATTATAAAATATTAGTATCATGGTTATTCAGAAAATGTGACTAGCAAAAGCCTTCAGGCCCATGGAACTTCAAAGTCACATATTGAAAATGCCAAAATGTAAACAATACAGCACTGTTCTGAAATGGGTTTATTTCCATTTTTAACACTTTTTAAACATAAAACAAAATAAACAGTTTACTGCCATTTTTATATGACCAATGAAGAAAATTGATGAGATGGGAAAAGTATCAACAGAACAGTTTTAAATGCCCAACTTCCTCCATTCTGAGATTCTGAACATAGTGGATGAATGCATCTGACAAACTGCAATGATATGAGTTTATTTCCATTTTTGACACTTTATTACACAATACATGATAACAAGTTTACCATCATTTTTACAAAATCAACTAACAATGTTGTAAAGATGCAGGAAATGCCAAACAAACACATTTACGTATCTTATTAGTTCAATAATGAGACTGTTAACATGCCTAAGAATTGAATGTGAGGAAATGTGAAAAAACAGCATTACCTTTTAAAATAATGGACTGATTATGCTGATTTTCAAACTCAACCTGCGTTTTAGTAAGATTGGCCCCTCCTGTGAGTATAATGACAATTGGCCAATCTGTTTTTCTTATATTGTGTTATCAGTGTTGCATATATACTGAAAAAAGTGAAAAAAAAACAGCATAAATTCCCTATAAGTGACCCGATCGTGCTGATTTTCGAATTTGACCTGCGTATTATGAATATTTATCAGTTCTGTAAGTTTCAAGCCAAAGGGTAAAACAGCTCTTCATTTATTGTGTTATCAGTGTTGCAAAAATGCTGAAAAAAAGTGAAAAAATAGCCTAAATTCACTAAAAATGACCCAATCATGCTGATTTTCGAACTTGACCTGCGTATTATGAATATTCATCAGTTCTGTAGGTTTCAAGCCAAAAGGTCAAATGGTTTTCCATTTATGGTGTTATCGGTGCTGCATATATGCTGAAAAAAGAGAATAAAAAATAGCCTAAATTCACTAAAAATGACCCAATCACGCTGATTTTCGAACTTGACCTGCGTATTATGTATATTCATCAGTTCTGTAAGTTTCAAGCCAAAAGGTAAAATGGTTTTCCACTTATCGTGTTATCGGTGCTGCATATATGCTGAAAAAAGTGAAAAAACAGCATAAATTCCCTATAAGTGACCCGATCATGCTGATTTTCGAACTCGACCTGCGTATTATGAATATTCATCAGTACTGTAAGTTTCAAGCCAAAAGGTACAATGGTTTTCCACTAATCGTGTTATCGGTGCTGCATATATGTTGAAAAAAGTGAAAAAACAGCATAAATTCCCTAAGAGTGACCCGATCATGCTGATTTTCGAACTTGACCTGCGTATTATGAATATTCATCAGTTCTGCAAGTTTCAAATCAAAAGGCAAAATGGTTTTCCACTTATCGTGTTATCGGTAAAAGTGCACGGCGACGGCGACGGCGACGACGGCGACAGCGACGACGGCGACGACAGACGCAGATGATGGCTATATGTACAGACACATCTGTGTCTGTACATAAAAATAATAAAAAAAAAAAAACAAGTTGCTGGCAGGCAGTCATTTATGTAAATATATTTTTTGTTCACACGTGAATGCAGGATCATGATTACAATATTGTAAATGGTATTTTTTTATTAACTTTTAAATCCCTTTTTATGTGTATTAGAAACAATTGTGTTTACATTGTACGATCTTGCGATTTTATTGAGTAAGTATAAAATTATCATAAGTATATTTTTATTGAACCAAACTGTCCACTGATCCCCTAAAATTTCCTTTTTTTTCCTTAAATCAAATCATGCCTAGTTGAATGATTTTTATTACACCTCTCATAATTTCACTTGATTCCAAACCAATCATGAGACATGTCCAAGGATTCTTATAGGCAACTGCTCTAACTAACATAATCTTAAAAACATTTTAATTTATCATTTTCCATTAAATTTATACCTTTATTGTTTTAAGTTCAAACAAAGTAAACTCTTTACTTATCACAGAATATTTTATAAAAAAACATTTCAATGTTTACTCAACTCTCAACAGTTTTGAAAATTTACTAGTACTTGGCATCATGATAAAAAGTACAATTTTCTTAGCATCAAAAATAAATAAATAAATAAATAAATAAATAAATCCTGAAAATGCCCAATGTTAAAAAATATGGAGGCATTTGAAAATTTAAAGAATTTACCAAATCGCATAACTTTCCAACTTTTTATCCTCATATTATCAAAAACCTTTTTAAACAACAAATTGAGCTGTGTTACCTGCCAGTGAAGTCGTAGTCAAAATGTACAACACCACCATCCTTGCTGACTTCACCCAAGGATAGCGCCTCCTTCCTGTCTCTGAGGGGTAACCATGGATGTAGTCTGTAAATACACCCTCCAGACCCCTGAAACCATGACATATTGCCTGGGTTAGGATCTGTTATTGTTATATAAAAACTATGGTCTATTTTGTAGAGCATTGTCTATTGTACGATGTATACCAGTAATGTATCTCTCTCTCTCTCTCTATCTCTCTTTCTCACACACACACACACACACACACACATCCCCCCACCCCCCCTGTGTGTGTGTTTGTGTTTGTATGCACATGTGCCTGTGTGTGTGCATGCATGCATATGGCCATTGGAATTGGATTTGTGATCTCATGCTATATCAACCATAGCCACAAAACATTCTACTAGTAGTACATGCACTGTTCTGATTCTGAGCCTGGAACTCACCAATGACCATGGACAATAAAAGCTGTTGCCACTAAGTAATTCATGATGGGGTGCTCTATGACAAAGGCTGCCGGCAGTACTGCTATCATGGAGCCTGCAAACAGGCGCTCAATTTTCCACTTGCTCACAATGTCATGGTCCATTTCGCCACTGGGATCATAGACCGCCGCTAAAAACATTAAGATACCCTGTACAATCTATCATTCCAATTCAATACTGATATATTGGAACATACTAATTAAACTTCTGGAATCATCAAAACAAACTGACTGTAACCAAAAATACTCAAATCTTGACATCACGTATCTGTTGATGTGTTAGGTGTGAATCTACTCCAAATATGAAGTTTCTTTTTCCTTTAAACTTTAATTCTGTCCTGTTATCAAATGTGCTATGACAGGTGACCTGTACAACCATGTGTAATGTAATCTGTTGATTATACACTTTAGTCCCATGCATACTATTCACATCCAATGATCTATCAAAGACTGCATTCCCACAGATTTTAAATCTATCTATCCCCGTGGGGAGTCTCACTAGATTACTGTCAGCTTAGCCAGCTTAAATGTCTGTCCCGCCTACTAAAAGCTGTATGGGGGTAATTAACTTCCGTGCGCGCTCGGCTAACAGCAATTTAGCGTGAACCCCCAAGGAGTTAGGTCGAACCAGATGGATCGATCTAAATCTGTGGGAATGCAGTCACAGTCTTCTATCATTCTGTTTTTAGAGATTGACAGCAGCCTAGCTATTATGTCAGAGAATAACTAAAATGTAGCTTCAGCACTCAATACAGCCAATTAGTGTACAATATTTAATTTTAACTCAATGACACTTTGCTCATTGTTTGTCATACTTTTATGGTGTTCAAGAGAACAATGCTTTCATCTGAACAGTAATACACCGACTTAAAAGATACTGAAAATGATCCTGTAGCATACTAGCAAGGTAATTAATAGTACAAGAAGGGCTTGCCATACTTATTGGTGTAACTTGCCCTATGCAAGTGATTTCAGCTGTTGGGCAACCAGAATTAAGATATGCTTGCCTGCAAATGCAGGTGATTTGCTTAAGGATCACTTTCCCACAATTTGAAAATTTTGTATTCTTATTTTTTTTTTCAAATGATTTTGGAGAGAAGCAAGTAGATTTTCAGACAATTTACTCAACAGAGCAAGTGCCAGAAAGTGGTTTATGACAAGCCCTGGTATGGTACCAGTATGATATCTCAAAAATAGAATGATAAATATGGGACTCTCAGACAGAATGCCCAATGTAAAAAGGCCTTTCGATCTCATCCCCCCACGGCATAATTTATCTGTTCATAAGTCAATTATACGTTTTCCATTCCAATTCAGATTAACATGATTTTCTTACATGGATCACTTTTTTCCGTAAGGTTATGTGCTGAATGGCGTGACAGGATAGCTAAAGGTGGCTGGTGTTGTAAAGTCACTAGCTGGGGCCTGGTGGCAAAACGCTGCAGCCCTGAGGAGAAATAGAAATTGTGTTAAGTGATAAATATATCCTGCACATGCATAAACATTTCAGAATGTGTAAGAAACATTGATACTTGTAGAAATTAAAACAGTTTATTAATATCAAAGTCACCACCTACATGTACATGTACATGTACAGTACATTGGTTTTGATTAACTAAAGCATTAAAAATAAGAGTTACAGGCTGTTGGGGGGGGGGGGGGGGATGTACTGGCAAACCTAGGAAATGGTCAATATTCACAATTAAAAAATATTTTGTTGTAAAGTCGTCCTAAATGTTATTAAGCTTTACATAACCACATAACACAGCATCTGTTTCAATTTGTCAAAGTTTCAGGACACCTCAAGGTCATTTATTCTGTTGGTGATCTTTTTCAATTAAAAAGAAGACACCACCCATACAGTTATGTATCTTAAGGAAATAAATATATCTGTCGTTACAATTTGCAAAGATGAATACTGTAAGACAATAACGGTATAGGCGAGGATATATCGAAACTTACCCCGAGAGGCTCGAAGTAAACTTAACGCCATTTTGTCTGCAAACTACAAAAACTGTACACCGATATTACATTAGCATTGCAGTAAACATTGATTCTCATAACATCTAGTAAAGGTGTGTTTTTTAATGTTATAAGACAAAACTGTTTATTTAAAGTGACATATAAGTGGTTAATGTTTTTTTTTTTTTTTTTTTTTTGAGGGACCAATTTCTAAATAAAATGAATGCACGGTTTATGTAAGTAGGTCGAATATAGGTCATAGTTCAGTAGATCACATGACGTAAACATGGCCGACAAGTTTACGTGAGGTCTTCTAATGTCCTCATTACATTAAACGGGACTTTAAAAGAACCATTGTTCGGCAAAGTTGTCAATTTGAGACTAAAATTCAGACTATGCCAAAGCTGTGATAAAAACGCCTGAATGTTTTCAGTATCATCCATATCGTCTTGTTTAGGCTTAAGTAGGCAACAGGTAAGGCAGACTCCCCCTTTCTCTCTCTCTCTCTCTCTCTCTCCCTCTCTCTCTCTCTGTCCGGCATTTAATAGTTATTTGTGCCTTTATCTCATGCTTTACAAACAGAACATATCATAAACCCTAAATATCCCAGATAGCATGCAAACGTTGGGCCAACGTTGGCCCAACGTTGCCTTGGTTGACCATGCATACGTTGGCCCAACGTTGGGTTTCCATCTAAGTGCTCACTTTGGCCAACGGTTGGCTGAACGTATTTGGCCAACGTTGGCCCAACGTTGGTCAATTTCAATGCTAACGCATTGCCAACATATTCCCAACCAAACTACGTTGGCCCTACATTGGGCCAACTAATATTCAACGTTGGCCCAACAATTACCCAACCTGTAACCAACAGTGTTTTTACGTTGGTTCTACTAATAACCAACATCGGTCCAACGATTACCCAACCTCAAACCAACATTGCATTAACATTGGGCCAACGGTAGGCCAACTGGTCACCGAGGTATCTGCAATTTGCACAATGATTAATGACCCAACCTAAAACCAGGGGCACAGTGATTTACATCATTGAACCAAAGTCAAAATAATTTTATCCAGAATCACATACGTAGTAGGGCACTGTAATAACATGGCTGATGCACAGGCAGATCAATGTCCTGATGAAATATCTTAAGCATCTGAAATCTACAGAGGTATAATTGAAAAATTAGGAAGCTAATTAATGGATGAATTCTTCAGAGGACTTGATCTGCCTGTGTTGCGGTAGAAACAAAAAGATTAGTGATATATTTTAAACTGTTTAATTAATTCATAACATTACACTGAACAATACCTTCAACCAACTAAATAATGTGATGGGAATGGGATGATACAAAAAGACATCTCAAAGAAACTTTTTATAAAAATATAATAATATGAAATTTAAACAATCATAAGTGTATTTTATATGAATTGTTTAATCATTCATGTCAAGAAAATTATTACCAGTCCTGTGTAAGAACTTCCCACCTTATTCCTGGAGTCAGGGCAGTTTTTTTTTCACTATTATAGTGTTTTTCATCCAATCCAAGATTCACGATTATTTCAATTTTAAAAAAATCTTCATTAAATTAAATTTAAATCCAGAAACCCTTGATTAATATCAGGTAAGGTGTTTAAAATTCAAAAGAACTGTCATTAAGTAGATAAGTTACTAGTAAGTCTATAAAATCACATAAAGTCTCTTCCTTCAGGCAAAATCTCAGACATTGTCTCGTCAAATAAAATCAGTGGTCATATGAATGCAATCTTCATTTTTTCTCTCTCGATCTTTCCTGTCCTGCGCCTGCATGATCTTTGGCAAAGCACGATTAGTTAGGTGTATCTTCAACATCTTTTTCTGAACAATCAAAGAAGAGTGTGCTGCATCTACAAATTTAAATATTAAAAATTTAACTTGAAATATAATGCTGGAATTATTATGCATATGCATCATATGCATAACATTTTTACATGCTTGACTATACCTCTTCCCACATCACTGTGTTAATATACATACTAGTAGTTGTGTATTATAATATAATACGATAATCTCCCCATGTTCTCTAAGTTAGGCAAAAGCTAATATCTTTAAATTTTACAAGTGAGTGTCTGTGTGTGCAGTAATTTATAGCAAAATTACTAGTAGTTCTTCCATGTACACTTGACCATGGATTCAGTTTTAAAGGGTTCAAAATCCCATACAACTGTACTGTACAACTGAATACTATATTATTTAGTCATTCCAACAACTCTATCACAGAATTCACTGGCCAGGATTCATACAGACACATAATAACAATTGGCTTTGAAGGACCATTAAGGCTCTAATTCAAGTAATTTTCAGGGAAAGGTATTATCCCCATCTGTGAATTATTGTCTGTATATATGTCAAGCTTGAAGTAATATTTTACCAAGGGCAAAAATGGTGAAATACAAACCCTTTTCAAACCTAATAGCAATGCAAGTACTTTTTAAAGTCACAAACAAAAATCAAAGTGCTGGACTAAATTTGAATACTGTTCAAGGCTGTATGGATCCTGGTGCATCAGTAAATTATATGGAGAAATACAAAATTGAAAGACACTTACATGCTCACTTCTTATCCTGTCTCTTTATCTCTTCATTTTCTTTCTAGTTTCCAAAAGATGTATTCTTTTTTAATCCAGAAATCAATGTTTTCAGTCTCTTCCTTATAGAACATTCTTGACCCTCTGGCTTAGATGTTTGAAATGGCTTAACCGTTGCGCTTAAACTGACCTGATTGAGCATGCTGTAGGCAAACAGTTTATGTCAAACTGACAGTTAAGATAAACACCTGGCTTGAAATGAATTTGGTCTATTGAAAGTTACCAGTTTATTTTAATCACAAGTCCAGCTTAAATTGATGCTAACTATGAGGTTTACAATTTATATATTATGCAGTTGTACATCATAATAAGACTTCAATCATTTGTCTGATTTCAATAATAATAATAATAATAATAATAATAATAATAATAAATATAATGTTTTCGCAGCATTATTGGAAAAAAATTTTTTTTCATTCAGTTCTTTATATAGGTGAAGTACTTGTAGTAGTACTATGTGGAATGTTTATTGCTTGGAGGATAAATTAAAGCAGAAAACTGATTTTAACGCAAGGAATTTAAACTCATAATGAAAAAAAAATAAAAAATATATATATATGTTTCTTTTAAGCCTAATAACTCTATGTATATGATCAAAAGATAAGTATATGTGCTTCTCAGTTGTGAACAGAAACACTTTCAAATTAATTATTGGGTTGTTAATTGCATACGTTGACTACGTTGGCCCAACGTTGGCACAACGTGTGCATATTGCAGTTACGTTATGCATAAAATGATGTAGTTGGGCCAACGTTGGGCCAACGTAATACTGCCAACGCCAACTATGTGCCAACAAACCAACCATTCCCCAACGTTGGCCCAACGTATGCATGCTATCTGGGATTATAGGGCGTAATACATATGAAACGCATCACCTAATGGCACCGCTTACTGGTATTCCCTCACGCTGTGTCTCCACCCCCCCCCCCCCCCCCCCCGCTGTATTATTGCCTTCCTTCCCTGCTCTCCTTCATTTGCCCCATTTACATCTGCAGAAACATTAAAGTAAAATTACCTTATTTACTGTACTACTGATAGACCCTCCCAGAGCCCAAATCCCTACACTCTAACACTCAATAGAAAAAAAATGGATTTTTTTTTCTTTTCCTGGACACTGGTCCAGTGAAATGGATCCCTGACAAAAAGAAATACACCATGGCGCCCTTCTATAGAAAGCGTCAGAACCTCATTAGATGTCTCTGACTGGTATCGCTATATCGCTCTCATGCAACCATGTGGCAGGTAGCCTAGAACTTACAGCACTACTACAAGTCACTCTAAAGCACCCTTTTGAACTCTGAATGTCTCTGTTATATATGCACATAACACTTCTTTTCTTTATAGCATCAGTATCTCTATACAGTATATTTGTACATTAATACTTCCTGATAACACTCCAGTGGGAGAGCTAAGACTTAATAGATACGTCTAGAAAGCTGGAAAGAGATGTTTATATACTAAACATGGAGGCTGTCTTCTGAGTCTTTTGGAAGATGGTCAGATTTTCAAAATTACTTTGACAGGTATCTAATTCTTTATTGTTGGAAGACGGTCAAAAATGGAAGATGGATCAACAAAGAAAATTTGGAAGACGCTGTCAGGAAATATCTCTGGATCTGCCCCGGCCTGTACTATACATTGTGCATGTACCCTGGTATAGCAGTAGCATGAGTACACTTATAGATTAGACACATGCTAGTGCAGTGTGCATTTATTAGTAGTAAATATGCAGTATTTTACAGTTGCTGGAAGGAGTGGTTGCAGGGAAAAAAGGCCCAGTTCACAAGGTGTACTTCACTCCAGGCCACCTGTTTGTTACAGTTCAAGATGGGCATATCCTGTACACATTTGATGTGCTGCCAACTTCCCTACCACAGGTACTGCATGATGGCATGTATAATCAGAGTCTTAATTGTCTAATAGAAGTATCAAAACTACACATGTACATGTACATTAAAAATCATTGTGCATTCATAGATTTGAAAATTAAGGCATTTGATAGTACTGTATATATGGAGACTATGGGGTTATGGAACAAACTTACATGTTAGTGACCAGTATAGATGGCAGATGTTTTTAAATTGATTGCTAATGTACATGTATAACAGAGATGTTAACTTAAATGCAAAAGCTGTAAAAGATACTGAAATCTCAGATACTTCAATATGTAACAGTGGAGGATGCCTGGCTAAAACCCTTCACCATTCATGTTCTCAATGTTTCTAAATGACCTAGAAGAATTTTTAGAATTACACAAAAGTAAGGGCTTGGAAAACCTTACCACAATTTTTAAAACAGATCTGAATGTGTACCTAAAACTTTTTGTTTCTTTTTTGCACTGTAATGTAAATGGCATGACTAACTGAACTGCAAAAGCTGCTTACTGTTTGAGCACTACATGTATTATAACCTACAGTATGTCACATAAAAGTAAACAGTAATAAAACTACTGAGTTTGGGAAAGGCAAACAACCAAAAAATGTAGATTTTTCAAATGGAGGAAAAGAATTAGATATTTTTAAAAACATATAAATATCTAGGGATACATTTTTCAAGAACATAACATAACAAGCCGAGCAATAAATTGGGTTATATTTTGTCTTTTATAAATTATTAAAAACACCATGGAGTGATTAATATGTCAATAGTACCAGTATTTTCAATGAATGTGGTTTTACTTATACGTGGAAATTAAAAAATTTAATGGAACAGACATCCGCTGGTTGAAAAAAGTAAAATATATAAACTTTCAATTTTGGAAAAGAAAGGTAGCTGTATAAAATTCACTTAAACACTAATTTAAAATAGAATTAAATTTAAAATAGAATAATACCATGCAGCAATACCATCTACTAGTAATTTGGCAATTGTGCATTTAAAACCTTTAATACCAAATTACCTATAGAAACTCGTAAATGGTAAAATATACCTAGATTATGTCCCATGTACTAGTATAGCAAACATGGTTTGGAAGACAAGTTTTCCTATTCATTCAATTGTACCCTCAGATAATGCTATAAAGAAGTGTAGAGACAAATTTCTACCAAGTTATATTCATCAGCACCCAAATATTAGGCCTACTCAATGTGAGCAACATTTCACATATGGAAAGATTTAGTTTAAAATTTAGGAAAAGTCACTGACTTAATTTACTAGTAAGAAAGAATAGATTCCCTGACTTAAACAAACATTTGTTTACTTTTTATTATTTTGTCAAGTTTCTTTGTAAATACATTTTGTACATAGGTTACAAAAAAAATTAATCCGAATCTGGAATACTATGCTGAGAAACTCTGTTTCCTTATTTGGTGAATTAAAATATAATTTGTTCCCATCTGCAGTAATTATTAAACCTAGAGCTATATAATGTCTACAAACTGAATGAAGGCATAACTGTATGAAGTTTTGTTGGGCAGTGAAGACAAACATGTCCAAAGTTTATAAGTGCAATTTTCTTTCACCATGATATATTTTGATTACTCTCAGTCACTGTTCAAAAGAAGAGGATTCAAGCTTTCTGGTGATATAAAATATTAAGTGAACCATCGGCTTTTCAAAGAACCCACTCTGTGGTAAATTCCCATGCTACATGTACTTTTACTTTCTCCACTTGCAGGCATCAGTTTTAAAGGGATATTTTTTCTTAAAAAATGGAGCCTTGTTACTAGTAAATTTATGTGTTCATAGAACCTAGTGTATTAGGTAAAATCTTGATTCAGAATGGTGCTTTCTCCAGCTAATCTTAAGGCATATTCATGTATTGAAATCTGTTGGTAGGAGAGAAGTATGGAGAGTCAATTTTTCCAGAAACATTTAAAAAATAATCTAAATCTAACAAAAATTATTCATAACTTTTCTAGAAATGTTAAAAAAATAACTAAATTCTCACAAAAAACATTCATAGTTTCAATTGGACTGGTGTCATTTATAATTTCCAGGCATTATCAAGGCTGGGAAGCTTAGATATTCCAAGTACAGCTGATGCCATTGTTGATATGTTGTATATCAAAAAGAAACCATCACTTGTGATAATAGTAAGTATCTATGGAAGGCTTTTTTACAGTTCAATATAAGATATGGATAACCATTCAGTAAGATACATATACCGGTACTACTGGTAAGTTCCTTTCACATACATGTGTTTAAGTTATTTGAGTTTTATAAATGACTAGTACTTGTACAGGTAAGATATACTCCCTTTATCCAGTCCAAAAAATAAAATTGGAGATTTAATCCCAACATCATTACATTCCCAAAATGGGGTAGAAAGACAATCCATATAAAATGGACACAGAAATGAGTCATTAATTAACTTAGAAAAATTCCCTGAATAATACTTTTTTTTTCATGTTAGATGGTTCTGTTGTTTTAATAGCTATAATATTGTGTTTTTAGATATTTGCTAATGGTGCTGTTGATGTTTGGCAGTTCAACCTTGATAATAAGTTCACATGGATCAAAGTGGGAGACTTTGAACTTTTGGAAGGTCATGACCCAGAGGTCAAGGTCATAAGTGTAACCTTGCATGACCTTCATAACACAATATATTGGTGTGAAAGACATGGCACAGGGGAGGCAGCAAGCTTTAACATCTGCAAAAAAACTTTACCCCCAGGTTTGTTTAATAACACAAAATAAAAAAAAAAATGAAGTCATCATTCTGTGTATATTTGGGCTAAACAAATATCTTTTGCTTTTGAAAAATTTACAGGTACAGGTGTGGGTTTGTTTATACATGTATATGTTATTTGTCTGTGTGGTCATTATCAAACATATTTAAGACACTTTTTATGTTGAATTTTTTAAGGATTGCAATTTGTACTATAAATACTGTCATGTTAATATAATGCTAATGAACGATAATGCTGTAAAGGCAGTAAGATTGCCACTGTAATAGCCTGAGTGTGAGATTGCTTACTACTTCATTGAAAACTGATGTTGAAAATTACAGTAGATGCATAATAGTTAAATTAAAAGTACAATATTGTACTATATATTGTCTGATATGTGTACTAGTAAATATTTCATATGAAGATAGTTTAGTTGATATGTTATGTTGTGAGACATGCCCCCCCCCCCCACCCCCACAGAGAGAGAGAGAGAGAGGGAGGGAGGGGGTGTATTATATTAGAATACTGTTGAATACCAATGTAATATGATCAATGTTTTTGCTTCAGAGTCAGAGCCTGTAAACAGGAGCACAGTGGGGGCCACAGTCACCATATTAGAGGGTTCTCCAAACTGCAGACTTCTGCCTGGGAAGGACTGCCTTATTGTATGGCCTGAGTAAGTACATGAATAAGAACATTCAGAACAGTGGACTAAGAGAACTGCCGATCAAATACATCCCACTTGAATGCTTGTTGCTTAATCCCCGTGGGAAATCTCTTCATTGTCTAATCAACTGAACAATATAATCAATTCATAATGTAACAATGTAAGTTGAATATTTATTATTATTATTATTATTATTATTATTATTATTATTATTATTATTATTATTATTAGGTGTCCTGGTCCTCAAGGTTTGTTTTTCAAGTGGTTTCACCAGACCAGCACTCTACAAAGTCACATCTTGCCCAATGGATGTGTCCACACAGATGACAGAGTCACACAACCAGTGCAATATAAAGACAGTGTGTACAGGCTGCTGGGAATATGGTGCCAGGTGGGTTGTGTGAATTATTTATTTATTTATTTATTTATTTATTTATTTATTTATTTATTTATTTTAAAATTTAAAAAGTATTGATGTAAAAAGGAAACCTTTTATTGATCAGTGTATTGTTGTCTTTGAGATATTGACAACTAGGTATTAAAATAATATATAATAAAGCAAAACGGTTATTTTAGACTTGGAATTTTATTTATTTATTTTTTATTATAATTTTATTTGTTCATTTTATTTATTTTATTTTGCAGACCAAAGCTATTAATTGCCATTGATACTCTATGAGTTTGCTAATTGAGTGTGCTAATAGAACTTATTAAAGTTATATTAAAAAAATTATATTAAGATAAAATTATTTCGGATTTTAGTAGTCAATCTGAGAGAATGGTTTTACTAAAATGCAACAGGCTTACACTATGGCAGCAGTTTTAGAATCCCATCATACAGTTTCGAACAATTTCAGACCAGAGACCTCCCTCAAATAGAAGGTCACATGATTCATCCTGTTACCAAGGCAACTCATCTGCTCTACCATGATGGCTCAACATGGATAGTCTGTGAAGAGGAAGGTATATATACACACAGTATTTAGTGGTGTAAAAAAACAACCAATGATTAGAAAGCATTGATTTCAGCTGGCTAATTTCTGAAAGTTTTAAGTTGAGATTTATCACTTTGCAGAAATGCTAAGATCAGTGAAAAGACACCAAGCTCAATCCTCATCCATTTAAACTGTCATCTTATCTATACCATCTTGTAAAAAGTGGTTTGACAAGGGGGAAACTAATGAATCACTCAACCGTCATTTGCTTGTTAAAATGATCTTAATTTCTGCTGTAAAATAATCAGCACTGTTCAGTACATGGTGAAAGTTTGTGTCATCTTCCAGACATGAAAGCGGGATGTCAGCTGTGCACCATGGAGGGTGTTCATGGCTCTCACTGGCTGATATACAGATGTGCAGTTGTGGCTGTGAATACAAAATGTTTAAGGTGAGTGCTATTTGGGGTCATTTTCACATTGTACAGCACACTTTTCTGTTTAAATTTGTAACATTAGTGGGACATTAAAACATTATAAGTCCTATAAGCACAAATTAATTGAATGCAGACTTAGTGTGTGAGAGACCCATCTAAATGGAGCCCCCATGCTTGAGAAAGCCATTTCTTTAGATCATTGAGCTCATTGATCAGATTAATTGTGATCAGTCCAAACAGTTGGAAAAAGGCTTGTGGAATGGAGTAAAAAATCGATTAAACTGTTTGATAGTTTAGTTTGGATCTAAGGTATGATTTACTCTTTGTGTATAGGAAAAGTGACACTGATGCAAAATAAATTACTTATTGTTAGATTTGTAAATATTTTATGGTTACTTATGAAAAAACTTCTTGTTATAATATACTTGAGAATCAGATTTTAGGCTTTTCTGTTGCCTCATTTAAAAATAATGTTGAGTTGAAATCATACAAAATTTTGAAGTTGGTAGACCGAAGAACATTGTAAAAAGTAGTTCAATCATGCTTGAAAAATGCTTGAAAAATAACTCCATACAGTAGTGAAATTCATCTGATAAATCCAATCAGTATGTGTACCTATCAATACCCGGTATATATACTGTATATACTTTGATATTGCAGGTTCTACAGTATTCAAAATGGTGCTATTTTACAAGAGGTTGATATCACAGAGATAACCTGTGGCTCTCCTCTGGACGTGTGGAACAGCATGGCTAGAATCCAGAGTGCTGGATTTTGGTGTAACTCTGGAGTATATGGCATAAAAGTAAGTGCAAAGTACAAGTCCTGACCCCTCCCTCCCTGTTTCATGAAAAATCCTTATTTGACTAGGATTGTGCCTGTCATCATGTAACATTGTCAACAAAGATTTTAGCAAGGGAACCTGACTGAGCTTTTGTTTTTTTGTTTTTTTTTTGTGAAATTAGAGCCTCAAAAAAAAAAAAAAGTAACCAGCAATCTGGCTAATGTTGATAAAACGACAATTGAGTCTTTCTGTTTTCTGGGAAAGATAAATACACATACCTGGTCATTACAAAGAATAAGGAAAGTGCTTGATCATCTTCATTTTCTTTATAATTTTCAAGATGACCAAATCCAGCCAGTGGACCAAGGTCAGTGGAGGTGCTGTCCCTCTCAACCTGTGTGGGAAACAGAACCTGGCCGCACAGATGGTGGTAGAAGAGGCACATAATTACTACAAGGTGATGGCACTGGGATATGTTACAGGGAATTCTACAAATATTTCAGTTTTACAAATAATATTATATAAAGTGAAAGTGCTAGATTCCAGTTAACAATTTTGAGAATTAATTAAAGAAAATAAGCTAGATTTATTTTTTTGCAAAAATGAGCAGTAAGATATAGTGTAAGAAAATGAAAAGATTACTACACAGTATAAGTATACTTGCATTTTATTTTAATTAACTCTAACAGATTTTTGAAAAATGAGAATAATAAAAAGGTGCCACAAGTGGTTTGTATGCAATGGAATGTTTTTATGCTTATATATGATAAATCTCTTTTCAGTCCAAATGTGTCAACCCCAATACAGATCTTGCCAAAGATCTTTTGCTCAACATGAAGGTGTTTCAGAGCCCGGCTCTAGTTATAGCATTGCTACAACAGGTAAATAGGCAGCATTCATTTCTTTTGATTTAAAAATTTTATACTACTTGTATATAATAATATGTGTCAAGATTAGTGTAAGGACACAGTAAAATACATGTACGTAAACATGTACGTAATTTTACTTCAGTGAATGAAAGTTGAATCAACATTTAGTAGTTCCTTTTTGCCTGATAATTTTAGTGATAAAAGTAATTTTTTAAAACAACAGTGTGGTTAGCTTCTAATTAAAGCAAATATATTTAGGGCAGAGAAAATAGCTCCAACCCAGAACTGTCTTCAGTTTTAAAGGAGATTCAAAAACAGTATGGCAGCGAAAACAGCAAATTACTTCACACAAAACTCAACCAACTTGTAGGTGAGTCAGCATAATTTTCTGTGTCAGCTTTGCTTGTCTAAGAAGAACATTCTATGGTATTTCTACTGTTTATTTTATATTAAACTACTTGTAAAAAATATGAAGATTTTTGCTTGACTGTATATTTTTATAAGGACAAACAAGTTCTTAGAATCTGTTGGATTTCAAAGATATTGTGAAGTTTCACCTTTTTAACAGGTTAGACTCTTTAAATTTGTGCTAAAACAAAGATTGAGAAGCAAGTAAATGTTTCATCTCTGATGCACTAGCTGCAATATTAGAATATGTGATAAATGTTACAGCAATGGAATGTTTGTGTTTTAAATAACAATATATACTATAATGTGCAGTCTTCTTAACTGTCTCATGATCAAAGATGTGATAGTTGTGACAGTGGTTGAGATTGGACACAATTGTGTTTTCCCTGTCCTAGGTCCACTATTACAGGAGTACTGGAGACTGGAAGACAAGGTGCAAGCTTTGATGAAGGATGATAAGGTGAAATAAATGTCTCAAAGTCATTTAGCAGTCTGTACTTCCCATATATATCACCATTTTCTTTCTTTCTTTTTTTTTTTTTCTTTTTTTATTTATTTATTTATTTATTTATTTATTTATTTTATTTTATTTTATTTTTTTTTTTTTGTAAACTCTCGTTTTAAGTTAATGATATTAAGCACAAAAGTAATTTTTCTCCAAGGAAGCTTTGATAAATCATTGATGTGAATTATTAATATGTTTGTTTTTTGTTTCATGATTTATTATGATTCATGTTTATTTTATGAGTCTGTTAGATAGTTGTGGTGATTTTAAAATAAATACCAAAATGACATTTTAGCATTTACTGTATATGGCTGAAGTGTGATGTTCATCAGTTCTTATTGTATTAATTACATTTCTTATCATTTTTAAAAAGACTTGTAACTGAAAACGTACACCCTATGGTTCTGTATATTTAAGCCTGCCCTGAAGCACAGAGAGCAGACCCTGAAGGATGTAATAGTAGGCATAGTTCAGGGCGACAGCAGTCTGGAGGCACGGAGATCTCAACTAGAGCTGCTGGCCGATAGCTTTCCCTTCGATGTCCTGGAAACATTGATTGAATACCTGGATCTCAGTACAGAGGGTGGGTGTGGTACTTGGAGGAAACAACCTATAAACCGTGATTCACCTTTAGGGAGGGTTCAGATAAACATGTCACACTAGCTGGATCGATATAACGCTGTGGGAGATACCCCCTAGATGCAATCGCTGTAATTGGTTTAAATGTGTGACACGTATTGAGTTATTAAATAATTGACTGGCTACTCAGGGAGGCTTATGAGACAATTAAGCTGATAACAGTTAGTGAGAATTGTAATTAGTGAGAATTATGATTAGTGAGAATCTCCGGCACAGTTGGATCGATCCAGCTGTGTGATGTTGAATTTGAATTTGAACGCGGTCTGATACAAGTACTTCTGATAACCCTGAGTTTCAAAGATTATGTACTCATTATTACTGCATCACAGTGTTCTCTGCTGTCAGCATAGATCTGTAGTTGCACTTGACTGTGAAATGGCATCATATATTATGTAAATGTAAGATACTGCACATGTGATATATTTAAAATGATAAAAAACAACCTTCCTGATTTTGAAATTTTACATTAATGAGTGCTTTTTTGTTGTGATTGATATATTATTTGGTCATATCTTTTAGCTTTGGTAAGATGTGTCAGTATATGAATGGTCTTCCAGATCTGTCACAAGAGGCTCTGAGAAAGTGGGCCCCCATACTTGCCTCAGAAGAAGGCAGCAGTGGCTCCACCTTCCCTTTGTTTGAAATATTGTGCAGATTACTGTATACAGAGAAACCTGAACAGCTGGTATGTCCTGCTCCCAGTTCATTTGTTTTTACTTGTACATTTTTTCTGAATGTTGTTTTCATTCTTTCTTTCACACACTACACTTAATATATGAACAAAACTGAATTTTTATGTTTAAATTCAAAAGAGTACGGTTAGATTTTAATATTCCTGTGATATACACTATGGACGTGCAGTTTTTAAAAAACAGTTTCAACACTGTACATTTCCAGATCAGCTTTGTCAAAATGTCCCAAGCAATTAGTGATAGAATTTCTGGCACATCAGCATTCATGCGCCGCAAAGAAGAGCATCAGTTCTATGAAAGGGCGCTGGAGTGTGTGGGAGAGCCAGAAAGATCTGGCAAGGTTGAGAGTGCCGCCATTGCTCAAGCTTCCTTGGTGTTGAATAGGTAAGATCTGAGCAGAATCTGACAATAATATGACAGAATAGAACAAGAAGGATGGAACGAACTTGCCTGATACTTTTGAAATGATTTTTTTAAAAAATTGTTTCTATAGTTTGAAAAGCAGTACTCAGTAGAATACTTTTAAATGTGAAAAATTGTTAACATTAAATGCTGGAATAGAACACTAGACAAAATGTTATAGTTAACACAGCATAACTGTATGATAATTTATATATTAACTAAGATGGGCCTCTGTGCTTCAATGCATACATGTAATACAGGTATAATATTGTAAATAACAAGATTATGTATCATTGGTGAAAGTTATCAGGATTAGCCTGATTTCAGCATTTTCAATCTCATTTTGATCATCTTTTTCTTATGGTCTAGCTAGGTGCAATGGGAAATTGCAAGACTGGTTTTTAGGATTTGCAGTTTTCACAACTTTTGCCCATGAATTATTTTCTTTTTCAGTGGTATGCAAGCCAGCCAGGTGCAGGCTCTCCACATACTGCTGAAGTACCATCTCTGGGTTCCTTCCATTAAACTGGTCCAGCAGCTGGCTGACCACAGTGACCTCCACCTTGAACTCTTCCAGCTGCTTCTAACTGCAGTACTGAAGGTATGGCCACATTCAGATTCACATTTCATACTAACTTGGTTGGTCCAACTCTTTCTTCCTTATTTTTTCACATAAAACAAATTTTGGCAAGTAGGAATAACTTTGCAGTGCATTTTCAAAATGATAATAATAATAATAATAAATGTGGTTTCTAGCAAAATAGCCTGTTGATAGTGTCTGTTTCTTCTTTCAGGCTGGTGTGTTTGCCACATACTGTACCAGTATAATGGAGGCTGTGCCAGATAGAATAAGGTAAGGTTCCTCTACTGTAACAATATATGATCTTGTTTGCATATGGTACTTTTTTATACAGGTACTGGCAATAGTAAAATAATACATGAAAACTCTTACTTTACAACACCCCCTTAGTTGTAATTATATGGAACATGCGTTCATACGGTTATCATTGCATGAAGACTAATCATCCTAAAGCATATTTATATTTGGAAGGGGAAAATGATATTAACAACACAAGTAAACATTTTTAAATTTTTAGTGTTCCAGAATCCCCTTCATACTTATGCTTGCATGTACATTTTTTGTCATATATTAAGATTTATTTGCCCTTTCTAAAGAAATCAGTTACTCTTGGAGGTCGAGTCACAGAGGTCAAATTCTTAAGTGAAACCTCCTTTGTTTTTCACAATATAATTATTAATGTAAAATAAATGATGCAGGAGAGGCCTGTAGCCTAAAAATCTCTGAGACTTTCATGAATATGCTAACATGCAGTGATGCTGTTTATATTCATTTATTTTACAAGTGAAAGACAGATTTGCAGGTCCGGACTGGAGTAAATCATTGTTGAGACTGTTAAGAGCTTTTGTTATCTTTGCAGCATGCCAGAGTTTCTGAGCCTGTTGCAGACACATACGAAGGGAGGCCCACTCTCCATGAAAGAAGACCACATTTTTAGCTCAGATGAACAAGACACCAAGATGGGAGCAATCAAGCCGTTCTTGCTTAAAATGATTGGGGACAGGTGAATTGTAAAACAGGGAGAGGGTTTACAAAAATTAAAATAAAGATGGGATAATTATGATGTACTCTCATACTGGTTCTTTACCTTTGAAACAGAATCTTTAAGGTTTTGGCCTTATCACGTGACTGTCTGGGTCTAGTTGTTACTGGTGTCATGTGGTGTATCATGTATGTGTACAATGACTGTTAATTACTAGTCTTGCTTGCATGTCATAAATAATTTTTCAAACGATTTGAAATTATTGTACCTGATAAACTTTATTACTAGATTGAATTATGTGACATCCAAGTTTAAAGCAATTATAACCCTGGACAAACAGTAGGTGATGGGGATTGTACATTGGAAGAAAAAATTGGAAGAGCAAAGAAAAAATGTTGAACTATTTTTCAAAATAACTTTATTGCATACTTGTTAAGAACTTTGTTTGTCTTAAGAAGGTGATGATGCCGATGTTGATAGTGATTGTATTGTAACGAAAAACATCTCCAAAATCAGTTTCATGGAGTATTTTGCTCCAACAACCCACCTTGACTTTGAACAATTATTGTTAGAATAAAATGACAATTTTCTATAATATTGGATTTAGTGTTTTTCAATGAAAAGATTTTATATGTTTGCTACATTTCTATTTTAAGTAAATTAAAAGGGGAATATCAAATCATATGAATATAATGGCAGTGCATGTTTTGGAACTATTTATAATAACTGTATTTTTTAAAACATTACTGTGAAAATATAATCGTGACCATCAAATTTTCATAGCATGTAAGGGTATGTAGATGTAGCTTAATTGTTTATTTCTCGAACATTATCATCAATGACAGGACAACCAAATTTTCAAAGTTATAATGTACGTATTGTTTATTTAGGATAATCCTAAGCAATTTTTCACCATTACATTTCACAAAAATGTGTGTATATTTGCCTCCAAGATAATGTTCTATTGCATAATAATACCCATGGGTGCGTGTAAAAATATTTGATTGTCGTGAGGGAAAAGAAATAACAACAACCTGTACTTGACCAGTTAAAATAATAGTAAAGTTATACGGTCTGGAAAGAAATATGAATAAACTTTAATATAATAATAATAATAATAATAATATTTATTTCTTAAAACCGTACTATACTACCGTCTCAGTGCTGTTTACAGGTAAAATTATCAGGATTACAACTAATTATATAGATAATAAAAGCTAAGGTAAAAAACAATTAAAATAATTAAAGCTGGTTAAGATAGTAATGGTCTGAACAATAAAACTTTTTTTTCTGATAAAATGAGAAAATATTAATCAAAATACTGTGAAAATAAGAATGTTTTTAAATCTTTTTTAAAAACCTCAACACTATCAATAGTCCGAATGTGTGAGGGTAGTCGATTCCATAAAATTGGCGCTGAAATTGAAAATGCCCTGTGGCTGTAGGTTTTGGTTGTGCACACAAGGGGCTTTCTCTTTGTGATATCAATATCCTTTATAAAATATTTTCCTTTTATATAATACTGCCTGTATAAGGTCCACTTTTTAAAAAAGAGTTTAATTACAGCTTTACTATTAAACTGTTAAGTAGCCCTGCATTTATATGGGCACTTCGTGGCAAATAGGATGTAAATAATGTAAATAGCTTTGGCAAAAAATGAAAAATAAATAAACAGGTTAGGCTCGTTTCGGGAACCTGATCTAAAATCTTAAACGCGTTAGAAATATTCTGTAATTCAAATATTTTTACATTAAAATATCTCGCAAAGCTACTGAATTTGTCAATACTGGCCGTAAGAAAATGTAAGTACCCGATGCCGATATTTCCTTCTGACAACACCAAAAGACATATTGTGAATTGTAAGTTATTTAATAAGAAATGGTACAAAACATCGAATACAATTGGTAGGGGTCGACTAGTGATTAATGAGTAGGAGAGGAATGAGTCCTCAAGGAAAATGAGATTTGTCGTAAAAATCCCATCATTTTTTTCTATCATCACTAATGTCTACTGACCAAACAAAAAAAAAATAGATAAACGATTGATTCAACATTAACATCATTGTAGATTCAACAATCAATTCCCAACGTTGAAACATATTTTCAAATTCAAACACAACTGAAACATTGAATAATCTAGTCTACACTTAGCAAAAATAAAAAAATCAAACAAGAATCATAAATGCTGATAGGCCTACAATGGTTTGTGTCTGCTGGGTAAGTTAATAGCCACGGTTACAATCTTGGGTAGTTTCTGGCTCAGAATCCGTTACACCAGTCCTGCTGCCACTGAGAGAATGAACACCACCAGAGCCTGAAGGGTGACTGCCAGTTTGGCGCGTCCCTGGCCGCTGTACGTGACCACTGTTGTTCGGGGTGATTGGCACGTGTTTGGCAAGGTGTATGGCGTCTTAACGTCGACGTAGGCCCCGACGGTATACTGGAAATTTAATACTTCGAAGGTAAGCCCTACATGTCTATGGACATAACAGAACGCAGAAAAGTGGATGGATTTTACATGGGAGGGAAAAAAGAATATTGACTTTATGATAACTCAGACCTGTAGTGCATCGGTAGATCTACATGTATGATTCTGCTGACGGGACGGGTGGTAAAAGGAAAATGTGTCTGTTGACACACACACACACACACACACACACACACACACACACACAACTTCCACCACCACTATACATGCACGCTCCACAGTTGTCATCTCGGTAAGATCTGAGCATACTTTTCTATCTTAGCATGTTTGAAAATGCAATTACTTTTACTAATTTTTATTAAGTCTGTTTACTAATTTTGTAAGTCTGAAATAATATCCACTAAAATGACTCACTTCATCGCGCCCATAGTATTCTGCGTGGATAGCGTTCCTTGCGATGTCCTGATATTTCTGTCTTACTGTGGCATTGGTCCAGTCCACGTCGCCGAAAACGCTATGTAGCCGACCAATGCCCGCGTGTTTGGCAGGCGCTGTGATATTGAGGACGAAGCCGTCATATAGTGTTCTAGAAAATAAGGAAAGATTATATATTGACCGATATCAAGGTGACAGCCGAGCGTGGATATAATGCTTTCATTCAGATATGCAAGCTTACCGCTAATCTACAGTTAGGACACGTAAATCTATATATTGATGAAAAGTAGTTAGATCTATGATATCAAAATTAAAAGTAATATTATACAAGTAGTCCTATATATATATATATATATATATATATATATATATATATATATATATATATATATAGGGCCTACTAGTTATAACTCAACTTAAACGTAGTTTTGAACACTAATATGTTGAAATCAGTAGATAAACTTCCATAAGATACTATATATTCTTTTGTTCACGAACTTATATTCACTTGAAATGTATCTATATGACCTAGCTTCGAAGTTTACGTTAGGACACGGACAAAATAACCAAATACACACTGGATGCCTTGTAATGGTAATTTTGTCCACGGTTAGGAGTAAAGCTTCTTTTGTATCTTGGCAGCGGTACGGTTGTGCCCATCTCTATACTTACGTGTAACTTAAACCCGTGCTTATCTTCACCAGGTCTTCCTGCTTGGGGTAGCCAAGACAGAAGCTCCAGCCGGGTACTCTCGGATAATAGAAGGCAAATGTTAAGCACATTTCGTCTTTGGTGCCAAGGCCGGCCTGTTAAAAAACACAGAATAGGTACCTTTAATTGGTGCCCTGTGTTGGCGTTTCAATTTAAAATGGCATCACAATTAACGGGGACTCATCTGCCCAGGTATGTGATTTTAATTTAATTCATTTAATGAGATATTTCATGATCAGTTAAACCGGCTATGTTGTGGGTGAATGAGGATAACTAATCAATGATCATGGTGCCAAAAATTGAAACTTTGTCTCATGGAGTTTCGATTTTTCAGAAACTAAATTTTTAAGAATTGCATGTAGAGAAGTTATGTAGTATGTGCACCGCAAGGTGTTACTTAGCTTTTGTTTGTCGCCATTAATCATACAATTTTGAGTTCTAACTGTAAAATATAAGTATTACCCCCCTCCACATGCACGCCCCCCCCCACACACACACACACACACAGCAAGAGAGAAAGATAGTGAACTTCTACTCACTTTTGTTACTGTGCTTCTCGAGGACGTTTTGTACCGACAATAACTTACCAAGTCGTCGCTCTGAAATAATATAATATAATATAATATAATATAATATAATATAATATAATATAATATAATTACTTATAACCTCACGATCTCTCCATAGATTGATATGGTGTTCACATTAGGCTTATTATTTGATCAACCTTTGCTGATTGTGTATGTTTGAACCCCGAATTTCTGAGACAACGGTAAAATATCTCTTCTAGGCCAATACCGGTGTAATCAGCCAAGGTTACAGCGAAGGATATTGAGCACTCTAACAATGACTCTGAATCTCAACGTGAATAATGATCAGATTGGAGAAGATTAACCGTGTAGATGTTGTTGAATTATAGGCCTACATATATATGACGGAAAACGAACGGCAACGCTAGTAGTTTGCGTGTTGCTATAGTAGTTGCGCATCCTGCCGCCAGCACTTACTAAAACTAGACTACAAAGCTGATAAATATACAGACACTAAAAAGAAAAGAGCATTGCAATAGCATCTATTTTGAAATGTAAAAATTAATCCGAAAAGAAACTGCCTTTTTATTATTTTATCATGTATTTAATTTTGAAGGAATTCAGTTTACCGGGAGAATTTTCACTTCATTTTTCAAAAAACGCAGTTCTTGAAAATTGAAGTCATAGTTGTCGTCGTAGGCGATGTATGGGAGTTCAACACCATTCCGGATGTGACGTAACCATACTCCAGTTCCGGCAAGATGGGTGTGCAGGTTCACCGCAAACACGTTGATACCGTCAGGCTGCTGCGCCAATGCCTACGTCACAGAAATAAAGATGACATAAGCAAATTATCTTCAACACCAAATTAATTACCACTACCAAATAATATATATATATATAATCAACATCAACAGGCATATTAATTTAAGCTACTGAAATGTCGACATGTAGGCCTAACACCTACCCAAGTTATAAGTAAAACTTGGCGTCTTTTTTTATGCCTATAGGCCCTAAATATAGCGTCAGACCTCTACTAGTAAAATAGCAAAATAAATGAAAATCTCTACAATCTTTCCTTTATCACCGTGGTATAGCCTATGAAAAACCGTTAGAAATCTACGATCGTTTTTGAGTTTAACATAATTTTCTGTTATATCTAATGTAGCCTATGCCTATCGGGGGAAGTCATCAGTTTCTATCTCTATTTTGAAATAACTGAATAAGAACTAAAAATGGTCGTAATTTTTAACGGCGTTGGCTATGGTACACTTTATTGGTTAAGGGGAAGTGATGAAATGGGTTGTCGAAGGAAACCAAATCCTATACTATTCAATTTTTTCTTCTGCATTGTTGTTGTTGTTGTTGTTGATTATTATTATTATTATTATAATTATTATTATTATTAATTTTCCTTTGGGGAGTAGTTCGACCACTCATTGTGCACGTGTGCCTTTAAATTCCTGATTGACCAAAATGGTATACTGGTTACCTTGGCCATGGTTTGAGCAGAGCATTGTCCCCACGTGTAATAGTCGTCGTAATGTGGTGGAACAAGGAACCAGAGAGGGTTAGTCTGCATTCCGCTCATCAGAACACCTGCGTCGTACTGACGGCGACGTGGAATCAACCACATGCGCATTCCGGACGAATCGACGTAATCTGAAATAGTGGTTGGGAATGACAATGAATGTTGGTGGACGCAGAGAGGATAGGGAAAGAGGGGAAGGGGGTTGGAGGCCGGACCAGCAGATCTGTTTTCAAGCACAAATTTGTTTTCATACTCCGAAACCAAGAACAGTTTCTGATGCACTCACTTCGCTTTTAATCGGAAGTCGGTTCGTGGGATGATTAAATTTATTATATTCGTAAAGGGATATTTCTCAATGTTGGCAGAAAACTAATTGGGACAATTATTTTCCACAAACTTCGAAACAACTCCTGCTTTAGAAATACATGTGCAGGGCTACATGCTACCTACCGCTTCTAAGTCCTGGGTTATCGTAGTGGGTCTCTACCATAACAAACCTTGGGTCATCCTGACCTCCAAACGGGAGGCCCACGTAATCAGGGAATGATTGTGACTGAAATGTACAGAAATTCCGTGTGTTGATTATAATTCCAGAATGAGTAAAACAGATTTGTACTTGCAGTTTACAATTTTTTCTGACATAAAATTAATTGTAAAAATGCAAACTGAAGTTAATGTCTAGAGTTTGATGCTATGCCATAAATTGAAAATCCTGAAAATAACGTTGATTAAATCGTTTTTCATATTAAAAATCACAAATGAGTTAAATTTATCTAATTGGTCGCGAAACAAAAATAAGTCTCCGCAAATAAAACACAGTATGGATGAAATTATCACATTTTGAAAGTTTTCAGGTTTGTGTTTTAAAAACCAGTGTGCGCGCGCACGTGAAGGTACGTGCGTATGTGTGTGCCATAATAAACATCACACGTACCTCTCCCCCAATAGCCCAGGCGTATAGAAGATGTTCGCAGTTATTGAAGTCTTCGGGCATATTTTCACTTCTGCATACCCCTCCTGTCATGTGAAGGTCAGAGCGGTTGAAGCCTGCAGGACAGCCATAGATAATAATGTGATGAACAACGGCTTCATGCCCAGCTTGAACAATTGGATCCACCTAGAGCACAAAAGGAAAGTAACATGATTCCCACGCCTTTGTAAGATTCCAATGCCTCGGCTGATCCTTATCAAATCGCCAGTCGCATTGCAATAATCTTAAATAAAGAGATCGAACAGCTTGAACAATTGGATCCACCTAGAGCACAAAAGGAAAGTAACATGATTCCCATGCCTTTGTAAGATTCCAATGCCACGGCTGATCCTTATCAAATCACCAGTCGCGTTGCAATAATCTTAAATAAGGCCACACTTTTTTATTTTTATGGATGACATCCTGCGCGCGCACCGATTTTCATCCGTTCTCCGAAAAAAAAAAAAAAAAATCCCCCCCTCCCTCCAACGAAGTCGGTTGTCGCAAACTTCGTTATTGAATTTGCCGGAAAATAAGCTTTCTGCGCATGCGTATTATCGCCACGTGGAAATATGGCCGCTTTGCCGTCAAATGAATCGGCAATCCTCGGCTCATTCCGCAAGCTCCATACTATTGTCGAGTGCGGAGACATCCGAGTAGTTCCGAGTGCCTTCAAATTCATCTCTAGGATTACTTTCAAATTACACGACAATTAATTATGTGAAGTCATAGAGAGAATGGGGCCGTCGTTTTGGATTGTTATGCCATTGATATTGGGCATGGAGATATCCACTTTTTTACAATTATGCGAAAGGCTGGCGGCGGCCAGCGATTATCGCCCGGAAAATTTCAGTGACATTCTGTCCAAAGCAGCACATACCAGGTTTTTTGTAGCGAAAAAAGGGTCGATAGGGCGTCAAGGTATTTGGTGGGCAGAAGGTCGGTCAGGCCACCCGACAGTTTGGCTGCTACGTGTGAGTCGTAGTAGACCAAATGGCATCGACCGAAATTACCTTTTGTAGATTTGGTGGTATTAAGCATATCTTAGCATCATTTTTTAAGATTTCTGTGAAGTGTTCATAATGCTTTAATATTCTGAGAGTACAAATAAAGACACACTGTTTGTTAAATATTTGTTTTATTGATTGTTATATCAACAAAATGCATGAAATAACCTAAATAGATTTGGTAATGTGCAGCATATTTATCAGGCCCATAGCCAGCAATTTCAAAGTGGGGGTGCTTTTTCTGAAAAAGTGGACCTTTTTCCATGAAAACTTCATGTACTTAGATCAAATTTTACCCAGAGTGGACCTTTTCCCAGCAAAAGGGGTGGTTCTTTCGACCCCCCCCCCCCCCCCCCCCCGGCTACGGGCCTCTCTATTCATGACTTTTTTTTACCTTTCGAAGTATTCGCAATGCTTTAATATTTTGAGAGCATGGAAAAAGACACATTGTTAGTTTAATATGTGTTTCTGTGGTAAATTTGTGTTTCCAGCTGTGCACTGACAGCATTCCTTTACTTAAGCAGCATTTTTTTTTGGACTGTTTTTTTTTCGCCCTCTCGCACCGATTTCGGGGTCCCAAGAGGATGTCATCCATAAAAATAAAAAAGTGTGGCCTAAAGAGATCGTTCTTTGGATTTTCATTGTTTGACAGAGGATTGATAAATAAATAAATAAATAAATAAATAAATAAACAAACAAACAAACAAACAAATAAATAAATAAATAAGTAAATAAATAAATAAATAATTAATTAATTAATTAATTAATGTAATATGGAGAGAGACTTTCATAAAGTACTAAGATTCCGGTTGTTGTGATAGGTACATGGGTAAATAGATAGATATATAGATAGATAAATCAATTGACTACCTGATCGATTGAAACTCATCAAAATAATTGTGCTTATCGCCACTGGATGTGTAAATATAAAAATATGCGGTTTCTCAGCAGTGATGTTGCCCACTTACCCTGATCATATGGTGTGTACCGTTGAATTTTGGGAGCAGGAACCCAGTGCACCAGTACGTGGTGTCCGTGTCGTTTGGGATGTGTACCTGTGACAGAAAGAATGATGCAACGTACGTTATGATACTTCATGGTATATTACCACTTCATGGGATAAATTGAATGCCCTGATTTTACTTACAAATTAACTTCTCAGGATAAAATGAGACTTCGTCTCCACATAAGGTATTGCCTGCGACTTCATGAGACGTGTATGTGATAAAAGAAAAGGGATAGAGATATACCACTTTGCGCAAATTACCCATTACCGACAAGATATGTAAAGACTGAGTACCGTGGCAAGACAGTAAGGCGCGGTTACACAAATGCAAAAATTCGAGCCGAAAAGAAATGCTTAGATGCTAAATCAACATCTGGCACACGAGGTCAAAAATACTGCCCTAATTAATGACTATAGTCACATTCTTTATCCAGGAGAAGCTGCACTGTTTGAAACGCACTATGACTTGCTGCTTTGTTTATTGGCATTTTTGGAACAGCGTTTCAGAGTTATGAATAGTTGATTATGTTACTTGCAATTTGTATTAAAAGAATTACGAAAGTTGGAAGTGACTTTGAAGAAAAAATGTGCATTTAGCTAGCTAGCTAGCTAGCTAGCTAGCTAGAATTTACCCCCCCCCCCCCCCGCCCCCCATTTGAGCAACATTTTCCACCATCATTTGAGAGTGAGGCTGTTGGTGGAAAGAGAAATAAGGTGTCAACGGATTTGCTACTGGAAGTAAATGGTCCGCAGTATCTGCCAAGATGATAACACTTCAATACATACAGTTATAAGAGTTTCATCTTACCTTGTCGTTTAGCAAGTCGATACTGTAGGCGTCAGCCGGAAGCGGTTGCTCCTGTTCTTGTCTGAAGGGCTCGAGGAGGTAAACGCTCTTCACTCCTCTATTGCTGCTATGGTACTGCGGCCCGCTGGCAGTGTCGGGGTCTCCATCTCGGTACGCCCAGATCAGACGCATGGTGCTTTCCTGAAGGCCATACATAGAAACAGTGTTATTCAGTAAGTATATGTTTTAAACGGATCCATTTAACATCGGACCCATGGTGGTTCAAGGTTTAACCTGGTGTCAAAATGTGTTTTTATATTGAAAGTTTTAACGTCTCTCTTAAAACTTCATCCTTTTAATTTTTTTTATGATCAATATCTTTTAACTTCCTTTTGAAGACTTCTTTCGAACAGCCTTTTCAAAAACTGCTTATATAATGTTTTATTTGAAAAATTAAAAATTTGAGAATCTCCGTCAAAAAGAAAAAGTTTCTATTTGTGCTTTTGAGAAATTCCATTCCAGAAGATACATGTACACGTAGTCCTACAGTGCGGTACGAAAGTTGGAAGTGATAGCTCAGTACAACGTACAGACTGAAGTAATCATGGGTACTAATAAGTCTTTTCTGTTAAAGAGAAAAACAATCAAAAAAATGCGGGCTATGACGGCACGCAACGCAGATAGCCTCGGTTCACATTATCTTGTATGGTGCCTACTGAAGACAATAAGACCCTACCTACTAATGGGTACTGGCTTTATCTATTTTATCATAATCTGCGCGGTACCATAATGGACACAACCAAAAAAGTAGAGTATTCAATGGCATCCACTTACTGTTATTTCGAAGTCCTGGTCGTCGCATGTCTGACGTTTCCTCTTGAACAGCAGTGTCGTAAAAGTGCCGTCCTCACTGCCGCCCAGCACCTCGACATCCTGTTTCGTATCTAGTACCGGTTGTTGTTTGCCCGTTGCATGGCGATCCTGAAAATAAGGCGCAGCCCCATATATTTAAATATACAACTGACGCTGTGGCATGGTTGTTATCAAACCTTTTTGAACAGTATAAACCCGTTAAAATTTCGAGGCTTTATAAAATAGACATCAAATCTTGTTCTTTATTGCAATAAAACACACATAAAATACCGGGTACAATGTCTAATGTGCTCTTGCCTAGCCAGATGAATTGTTAAAATTAAAATAGCGAAATTTTTCGTGCTGATGGTCAGTTGACGTTTCTCCATATTTGGGAGGAAGAAGTCTCTACTGAATCTTCATACAGAATAAAAATACGAATATCCCAGGGTCTTCGGTGTAAAAAGAAGACTTGACTGCAGGTTAACATGACTATCTATCTAGGCCTACTACCTAAATCAAATTAATAGGCCGAACTCATAAACATTCCTACGACCAGTTTCTTAATAAGTGAAAAATGAAGAGAGTCCTACTATTCAAATGTATTTTGCATTCTTCTTGGCTATAATGCCTGATGCAATTTGCGTAGTTTTCTTTGAATTAGTCTTGTTAAATCTTAAAAAAAAAACAATATGGAGGCATTTGGCCAGGTTTAATTTCACGGGTCTACTCATTCGATATGCATCTTTAAAAGGTGTTTCCCACACGCATGTTTGAACACATGTCTATCGAGTGGTCTGTCCACAAGGTAAACACTGACCAGTGCCCTTATCTACACTGTACTTAGTTACTTAACACTGCTGTAAATATTGTCATTGCAACACTATCACACTCACGCTAACAGAAATGTAAGCAAGTCTTGAATATTGTAAAACAGCACTATTAGTGAGACAACGCCCTTGCAATATCTTAATTAGCCTCCCCGAGTGGTCAGGTTTTGGAAAGAACTAGGACCCAGCAGGGGTCAGTGTGACAGGAATGGCAGTCATACACATCCTGGGTCTCATTTAAATAGGGTTAACCAGACGTATCGGGGTTAGTATATGGGACCTTGGACATAATAACAAAATGGGACGAATGTGTCACCTGCACGAAAAAAGGAAAATGGACTACCTTCTGATATCAGGGGCTTCTAAAATAGTATACAAATAAAATCATGAATCGTTTTAAAATATTATACAAATCTTGGACATAATTTTATGTCTTTTTATGTCCAAGTTAGTACAAATTAAAGTATGAGAAATAATTTTGTAACAAGTCAGAGAGTAGAAACGGATTGCGGAGGTGCCTGCGGGACTAGGTTACTAGGCCTAAAATTATTATGTGGTACCATACTCTTGTCGAATGTTGCACCATGACGAAAGGAAATTATACTGTTACAACCGACGGTAAAAACAAGTCATCTCAGAATATAATACTGCGCCTCTTTACAAGACGAAAGTAATTGATATGTTTTCGATTGACAGCTTTCTCTCTCTCTCTCTCCGATTAATGGTATCACCTGTCTCTCTCCCTCAACGCCTCCTCTCTTTCCCTTAAAGACCAAAATATCAAAATTTCTCTTGTTAAGCCAGTCCCTTTATTAAAAACTTCTTTGGGGGGGATCCATTGTCCAAGGTTTAAATTGAACGAGATTCTGTAATATACTGTGGGTGTACAGTAGGGAACAATTATATGGAGCTTGCAATGACTGCTGTTATGTAATTCTCACGTCAGGGCTCTTGCTTCTATTCGAAAGGAGTGGAGCCTTAAGTAAACCTTGGACATAATAACGAAAATTCGTTATTATGTCCAAGAGTAAACCATGGTAGTGTATATAAATATATGTAAACGTGCAGAGTAAACCTACTGGATTATACTACATTTATTTATATGACAATATAATCTGTGCGTGTTTAAAACGGCTTTTTATTTTTTGAAGCAGTGTTAAATATACTTTATATCGTGATTAGATATAAGGGGCTGCCGGATGAGGAAGGGGCAAAGGGGGCTGTTCCCGCCTACTCCCCACGTCCCAAAGCAGCGTTTGAAAATGAAATCTTAGGGAAATCTATACATTCAAAACGCTCGTCAGTGTCCTCGTAACTGCCTTCGTTAGGTTTCAAGTATTGTATTGCCGAACAGGCGATTCTCGTATGAAGTAATTTGTGAGTCTGCGCCCGACCTCCAGCCGTCTTAACGCTGCTTTAAAATGAATTTGAGAGTTTCGTCCTGATCGGACTGTGTATTCCGAGTTCTCCCTGCAGATCTCATGTCAGTTAAAATTGTGCACAATTTATAAACACTTCCAGGCATTGTTTTTCCTTCAGCTGCCACAGAGCTAATGGGGAACGATTACTACTTCATGATGTTATTCAGACGCCTTCACTGGGTAGACGAAGCTTCCGAAATACCCAATTTGGAAATTTAATAAAATTATCGCTTTTCTGTTCTGAATAAACGTAGAATTATCTTACCTCTATCGTGACTTTTCCATCTTTCACCCATCCAATGATGATGTCTGCCCCTTTCATTCCTCCCGAGGGAGAGAACCCCAGGGCCACATAGCCCGTAGTGCGAGCCGTCACGTTGAACGTGATAGAAGTGTCATCAAACTTCCAATGAATGAAGTAGTCGTCGTCTTTGAGAGATGCATGGTGGGTGAAGTCATGGCTGTCTGCAGAAACTGCGGCTGCCAACAGCAGAGCGGCCACGGTAACCGTACAGGTTAACATGTCTTAATTACTTCAGAGAAAAAAAAATCTTGCAGATGTTTTAAAAGCGTCGATTTCAAGCGCGAGTTGCCAATGAATTTCACAACACTCGCGCCGTCACTCACAATCGGAAGGAATGTGACCTCCGTATCGTAATCTGTATCTTATATAACCACACAGGTATTTCTGTTGAAGAACCTCCGTAGCCTATTTAGACCAATGGCAGGCACGTAAACAAGGGGCACGACGTTAAGAAATACCTGCTGCCGGGCAACAGACTGCGTTTACACACTATATACATACTCGGATGAAAGTCACATGAGAATGAGTCCGGCCCTACTCACGGCGTGCGCTGCACTTGTCGGCAGAGGGAAACATAGCGATAAGACAATTTCATAGCACGGTTATTATTACTGTCATTCATGATAACACTATGTCTTTTGGTGCACTTTTTACTTCAAAACAGTTGATAAAGATGTGTAAGTTGGTTATATTACAAAATGTTATGACGATTCAAAGCAATTTATCCACATACAGACGACGTTTAATATGGAATATTTTTTCCAAATCATTTTTCTTTGTTTTTCCTACTTTTCCGACTCATTAGTGACAACAAAAATTTAAATCTTGATTAAATAACTTTTAATAAACTTTTCAGTGTAATTGTGATGTCAAAAAACGCTCTTATAAGTGTCTAGTCACAGCAGTGGTCAGTGGTGCGTCTGGCCTCATATAGGGCTACTAGGGCTCTAAAGCGACAAGGTATTCCTTCTGACAGATTCCTTGTTTAACTGGAACAATATTCCAGGCATCGATCAGAGCTTGTCCAATTTGGTTCAGATTTGTTGTAGGAACAGTAGACCGTTGATTTGGCAAGTACTGGCTACCCATATATTGTCTATAGACTTAAAATATGGCAATCTTGATGTTCGCGGTAACTGCTCAGACCCTAAATGGTTGGTTCTGCAAGTAATATGACATACAGGTGCTCTGCTTGGACGGATATTTCTATCTTGTAATGGGAAAATGTTCCTGAGGTGCCCTCTTTGAGCAGTTTGCATTTCTCTCCAGTTAGTCCAGCGTGCCATACTGAGCAGGTACCCTCTACCAGGGCGACTGTCTGATAGATTTTTTACAGATATTCACAGATATGTCTCTAGATAGATAGATGGTCATTTTGGTTCTAAGTCTTAGAGTTCTAAGTGGTAGAGGGTACTACGCAGGCACAATACTTCGGTAAAATAGGATTAAGTCCGCAGGGCTGATCTTATATTTATAGGTCGCTTCAGTTGACGGAGAAAATAGTCTTGCACATACTTTTATATGTACATGATCCACATGAGAACCCCATTGTAGGTAATAAAATATGGATGCCCTGAAGTTTGAAATCAGTTATCACACAGATTGGAGTATCATTTATAACTTTTGGCGGAAGGTCTGGCATACAATGTGTAAAATTTATGGTCAAGCTCTTGGTTTTTTGTGGCATTCAGTTTCATGTTGTTATTTTGTGTCCTCTGCACGATTTCAACCATTGTGTTTGTAAATTTCAAACACCGTAGTATCGTCAACATATTTGTAGTCTGTAATTTTCAAATCGGGCACGATATATGCCCAAGGACTTCCATTCCCAGCAATGCATGCCCTAGCACTCCCTTTCCAGGATGTGCACTCCTGCTATACCGGACTTGGTCCGAGTGATGAAGAACCTGTCACTATCTATCTGTCGATGTCTTTAATTATAACGCAAACTTTTTTATCTAGCAATGATCGTCACGCTCTGGCCCATAACTAGTGCCGAGTGACAGAGTACTTAATTCTACGCCTGCCGATGTACATAGTAAATTCTAATACATTGGTGATTGTAGAGATAGAAATGCATTAATCATCACCTACGTGACTGCAAACAATGCATTTGAAAATTATACCAAAAAAATTGCATATTTGCGCAGGCCATAAAAAACTATTTCCAGATAAACTATTTTAAGCATCATACGTTTATGGCTATACATGTACAGTAACCAAAGTACGTTTTCTTGCGTTGTTGCCGCCATATAGAGTATATTAGTCTAATTATATGGGTTTTCATCAAGGGGGTTGAACTTACAAGTCGAAATAACGTTGAATCAAAAGATGCAATTGACATTTTGTCTTTTTTACAAACACTGCACAGTCCTTCGAAAATTGTACGCACAATTCCCGACCAAAAACAAAATTTAGCAGAATTTTAAACGCAAACCTAAGTAACATTTACCATGGGATGTCCACGCAGTACCCGTATCTTCCTTTTCGTGGGAGGCAGGATTCACGGCCGCCATAACCTCTACGATTTTGCCAAGATGAAATTTCCGACATTTGAATTAATTCGTAAGCCTGCAGGAGGTAGCAATATCGCATATATCATGATATGGACATCAGATTATAAACATGCATGGGTTTGGTTTGTTTTGAAACCTTATATTTTTCTTATCATTAAGTAAAATTAAGGAAAATAGATACTGTAATACTTTTAATAATTTGAAAGTAATCAAATTTACTACCACACATTGCAAACAAAATGCCGATAAATGGTTTTAGTTCTCATTTCAAATAGTATTTAGAAATATATGAAACTTGTCCCTCTCAGTTTTCAGATCCAGTGTCCATTTAATATCCTCTATAAAAATAAATAAATATAATAAATGTCCTCTCTACGAGTGCAATAGAAAGGGTTTTTTTTTCAAGAAACTACTAACCACACGAGAACTTTAACACAACCTAGTAGGTTGATAAATTAACTTTCATTTCGCGACACCCTGAGAAATCACTCACTCATCCTAGCTTGCACTTGTGAAGTTTCTGAGCTAATCCATGGAAATTGGTAATCATTTGATTTCACTGCTCTTAAAGGTTTTCACATTCAGTGTTACTTGGTATTACTTGATTACTGCACTAGTACAATTATCAGAATTAAATAATTATTATGCACACTGTCACCAGATGTCTCTGGTGTGTAAGATAAAACGACCCATAGGCAGGGGGAGGGGGGGGGGCGTGATCTAATGGTAAGAAAATTTCCATTCAAAATAAATAAAAAAAATTTATAAGGGTGCTATGGCATTTTTCATGTTGGCTCAACAATGGATGTCACAAGGTTCACTTTTTCATAAAAAAACACACACACCCCTGAAATTGTTGGCTACAGGGCTCAATAATAACCGACCGGATGGCCTTGTGGTTAGAGTGTCTGCCTCCAGAGTGGGAGGACGAGGGTTCAAAACCTCTCCGGGGACTTACCAGTCCTTTATAAACGGTACCTGCTGTCTCCCCGCTTGGCAAGGGGTTGAAGCAGGGGCCTGGTCAGGCAGTGCAGAAATGATATGTTAGCTCTGAGCACCTAATATGGCAGCCAAGCTGTATCCTCCTCTGGGAGGTGAGAGCGTCTACAGAGTGCGCCAGTGAAAAAAAAATGACCAGGCTTCTCTGACATGAATAAAAATTTCATTTAAATAAATAAATAAATAAATTACATATTTGTATAACTTCAACCTTCAGGTTGCGATTTTCCAATAAAGATTATTATATATTATTATTATTATTATTATACAATAAACTACAATAAACTTGAAATTCTACAAGTGCCACGTGAATTTAGTCTGAGAGAGTTTGCTGAAAAGTCCTGAGTACTTCATAGTGAGACGGAAGGATCATGACATGAGGCCTTTTGTCTTTGATGAAACTTACAGCTTCTTCGGGACTCCAGTTGTGGACCTGAAGTTTAATATGAATAAATCATCATAAAAAAAGAAAAATAAATACATGACAGAATAAATAAAGAGTAAAATTAACATAAATATCAAATATTATATTAAATTAAAACATGTTTTGTCCAATTACAACCGACTTTGAAATCATTAAAAAAAAAAAAAAAAAAAAAAATCCTCAAAAATCAGATATCATTTTGATTCTGAATCATTTGTTACTTGATATGTGAACAAGACTTTTTCTAGAAAGCCATCCAGCCATCATTTTAGTGGTCACAGGGCTCAAAAGAGAGCCCATATTTTTGAAGATCACTATGAAATTTTTTGGGAATCGCAGTATATTTGTAGTTGGATTCCCTGTACTCCAAACCCTGGGGAAACCCCTGCACGTGAAGTATTAATCTTCCAAGTGAAGATTTTACCTTCATGAGATAACAAGCCACCAGAGTTGCACTCCGTGACCTCCCAGCCTTGCAGTGCACATACACACTTCCCTCAGGTGTATCCAGAATAAAATTCACACCTTTGGTCAAGTCCTGCACAGAAGGTGGGGTCAGGTCGGTGGTACTGAGGCGTAGCTGCTCCACCCCTAACTTTTGCCATCCCTGCACCACAAGAAATAGTAGGGAATTACATGCAATTCAGTGTAGGTCATGCCATTCCCCTAACATAAACTGTACTATGGATCAACAAATGTATCTACATGTCAACATTAATTGAGACTCTAGAAAAATACTCGTGTGTTGTCATCAAATGTTCCATATAAAATTGTAAAGTAATTATCAAAATGGAATTCCGTCCTGTTCCAAAATCTTAAAAGACCTTTATGGTTGTGCTTTTACATATATATGTATACTTTATTATCTATCTCTTTGGATTTTAAATAATTTGAAATGTTTGTCACTGTTTACCAGATATGCTGTGGAATGACTTACAATTATTATTAAAATAATCATTCTTATTATCATCATCACTAATATTATTTTTATTAATAATTTTTAGCATATTTCTTCATTTCATTTTTTCTTTTGCTTTTTTTAATTATTACCTTGGAACTATTGCAGAGGTACCTCGTTTCATAGTTTTCATTCATTGTTATCACTCTTTTCACATCTTCTTCTTCTACAAGCTGAAAAAGAAAACTTTCAGCCCTGAAATTTAGTTTCAGTAACTCTAGTTGTTTAAAGGGACCTTTGACATCTACAATGAATGTTATTAACATGCATATGGTTAACATTTAATGTTTTAGAATTTCAAAATAAGTTTCAGAGAGAGAGAGAGAGGGAGGGAGATTATTTCTCTACAATTTTACAATTTGAATACTGTATGTATCAATAACTTTTAGAGAGAGCTAGGGGGGAAAGAGAGAGAAAGACTTCTCACCCTCTCTGACATGCGTTTAAATGGCAATGCTCCCAGTAGGACACGGCTGTCTATTCTGTCGTACCACCTCCGTGATGTTACTTTCTCCATCACCACATTATACAGAAGAGTGGGGTAGAACGCTGCCCTGGCTAGCGCTCCTGACATCTTGCCAGTATACAGGTGACCTGCATAGGGCTGAGGGTCTGGAAATGTAAAAAGATAAATGAAAACAGGAAATACTAGTGAGAGAGTAACCTTGACTTTTGCCTGTGTTTTCAGCCTTGTCCAGGTAAGATCCCACACCAGGTTGTGTTGGAAACTCTTAAGGCTGTATGTGACCTCACTTCAACAAGGTTGTAACGAAACTGAAGGTCCGTGTAACAGAAAGTCCGCCCTCCATATAGTTATAATGGTTAGGGTTAGTCTGGCATAAGTGGGTCAAAATCTAGGGCGAGGCTTACCTGTGCAAATGAATGGGAAGCGGACACTCTGTTATGGGGGATTTCCTGTCACGTTACACCGGTGTTGGCATTGAGGAAAACTTCAAAAGAAGATACAGCAAAGTCTGACGTCACTTTGGCGTGACTTCCCTTCATGAATCATGAAGTTGGCTACATTCTTGCCTCCTCCCTACCCCCATTGATAGGGACAGTCGGGCTGACGTCACGCGCCTTAGCAACCGGCATCTGGGGTAAAACAAATCGGGCAACATGGCGGATCGCATTGACTTCTATGTAAAAGTTGGCAGACTTTGTCCGAAGATATCATACTTCACAGTGCCTGACCACTTGTGTCAGTGAGGATGAGATATTTACTTGGTCGATTTCTTTTACAGGCCTTTGTAATTAGCCGCTGCACACCTGGTTAAGAGATAAAATCGGCCCTAATATAACTGCCGATCGTTATCTGTGATCGGGAATTTTACAGCAGAAGATTTTGAAAAGGCAGTGCTTGACCTTTTGTGTCTGGCGGGTTGAATCATTTACCTGGACTATTGAGTTAGCAGGCCTTTGTAATAAGCTACTGTTTAACTTGTTACGGGATAAAATTGGTCTTAACTGCATACGCAAATGTCCACCCTAAGTATATACATGCACATAAGTTGGTGAAATAGGAATGGCTTCTTAGAACGTGGATCGTAAGAAAGGCCTGGAAAATGTGCAACACTGAGAAGTTATTAGAATAAAATTTCCACAAATTGTGATTAAATCACCTGCTGCTGCAATAGCCAGGGGAACGGGAAAGGGGCAATGTCATCGGTCCCATGGCCTCTTTGGTCTGTATACAGTACATGTATATTAATGCAAGCCTGGAAGGACAGCTTAAACAGTTGCTTGCTAACTTTTTGGAAGAGAAGACACGTGGTGTTTCCTGTATTGATATTGGCAGCTATGCGTCTATGAGTGTTTTCAATCTTATTGTGCACTTTTCTGGTACGAAAATTGGCGAAATATCATGGAATACAGAACGCTGAGTTTCAAAACGTACAAGGTTAAAATTAAATTGAATAACAAACACGGTAATAACGCTGTATGTTATTTTACCAGTTAAGGTCGCTTTATTTATGGCAACTTTTTTATTTTACTTGATAACTTGAAGATTTAGACATTAACTCAAAGAATTGTCAATATATATACGTACATATTTTCTTATCTTTTAACTCAATTAACTTACAGCAAAAAAGTTCGACGTTATAGTCCATTAATTTTAACTAAAAGAATTGATATACAGTCACACATGCCAAAACAAGATGCAATCTCAATTTCTTGTAAATACTACTTATTAATTCTTGTAACAAATGACAAACATAAATACCAAACAAGGTTCAATGACTTTTTCCTTATCTATAATAAAATGAACTATACACACATACACAAATCTCGTAGTGCATGTATAGCTATGACCAAATCTTGCCAACAATCCCGTCTTTAGTCACGTTTGCACAACCTATAGCCTGCAACAGTCGTTTATTTTTCCGTTGATCTTTGAAATTTAACAAATCCCATTAGATTTTATGTTGATAGTGTCACCTGGTACACAGCAAGCTTCCACCATTTAACTTTTGTACGTGCCTGAGAGTTAAACGGTACCTGTGCAATTCAGTAGGCCTGCAAAATCTACACGTATGTGTCAGCAATATGTAACGTCAACAGTCATTAGTACGATTGAAATCTTCTTTGATAATATCAGTTGCTTCCATATGGTTTTCTTTTCAAAGAGATGTGAATATTATGCTCATCCAGGTAAGCAAATGAGTCTTTGTAATCTACCACTGTAAGATCACAGATAACGATCGGCAGTTATAAGGCCGATTTTATCTCTTAACCAGGTGTGCAGCGGCTATTTACAAAAGCCTGTAAAGGAAATCGACCAGGTTAATAACTCATCCTCACTGACACAAGTGGACAGGACCTGTGAAGTATGATATCTTCGGACAAAGTCTGCCAACTTTTACATAGACGTCAGTGCGATCCGCCATGTTGCCCGATTTGTTTTACCCCAGATGCCGGTTGCTAAGGTCAAGTGCCCGGATGACCGACTGTCCCTATACCTTAATTAATACATACCGATACTGGGCCACCTGGTAGTGGTATGTGCAAACTGTAGTAAGTAGTACAAACGTCAATGGCAATGGAAACAGAAAACGCGTTACTTTACTGGTGGTAGGATTCCCGTGCGTTCTTGTTTGATCAGTGGTCTTTGTGGAACGACTTGAGCCCGATCTTTTTATTGGTATTTTTCGTGAGGAATAACTAAGGCCAAAGATAACAATTAAATTTTAGTAACATTTCAAGATCCTGGCGTCAACTTCAGCGCGCATCCATCTTGAAAAGTCCCGTATGAGTGTCAAGGATGTCTGTATTTTCAGCCTATTTTTACCCCCTCATCTCATTTTGATAATTATGTCACAACATTTCTATTGTAAAACTACCTGTGTACACATTTGAAGAGGTATTGTAGGAGAAAACTAAATAACGTCGAAAGGCCATCAAGGTCATTTGAATGGTGTCAAGATGGCGTTGAGAATTCTGGTGGGATGCAAGCGAGTGATAGACTACGCTGTCAAGGTAGTTTAGGTCTAAGTGAAGCAGAGCGTTTCTGTGGAAATAATCGTTTTATTCCACGGGAAACATAACCGTATGCCTCGGTGCCTATTTTTATCAATTTATATCTGAAACGGCCGAATGTAACGACACAGAGTTAACTTGAACCAGTTGTAACCAGTCGCATTCGGCTTGCTGTAAAGGCTTTTCTATACCTGTCTTTACCTAAGTACATTTGCCCTGTTTTGCTTTTGATGGATCGCTTTACTTTTAATTGAAATACTCTACTGTTAGCTCATAAAGCACAGCCGACATCCTGTTCAAGCCCAATTTCACCTTATTTTCACATTTTGATGTGAATTACACAATTAACAATGTGCGTGTACTAGTAAGAAGCAAATTGTGAATAATGACTATGTATCATAATCATATCATTCTGTAATAATTTCCCCCAGGTTCGTGTGAAGCCAGATAAGATGGGCGTGGTGACAGAGGGTGTGAAGCACAGTATGAACCCCTTTGATGAGATAGCAGTTGAGGAAGCAGTGAGGATGAAGGAGAAGAAGTTAGCCAGCGAGATCATAGCTGTATCTTGTGGACCTCAGCAATGTCAGGTAAACTGTGAGGTGGTGGGTCTGCTTCACTGGACACCAGACTCTGACCTAACATTGATTTATATTATGATATTCAGTGTTTCCCCTGGCTTTCAAGCTCTGCGAGGTGGTAGGCAGTCTGCGATCCCAGCAATACTAGGGGGGTCCGGGGGCATGCCCCCCCGGAAAAATTTTTAAATCGAGGTGCAATTTGGTGCATTTTAGGGTATTTAGAACTGATTTTTTTTACATTTTATGTGGCACTGAATTGTCTTGTTTTAGGAGTAAATTCAGTAATGACATAACAAAGGTTTGGACAAAATTTATTTTCCAGTCTGTGCATTCACTCAGTTTAGTCCTTTTCAGTTTATAGAACATACTCTTTCAAAAAAAAAAAGTTAACTACTTTAATACTTACAAGAAACGAGAAAAAGGGCTTACTACATTGAATTATTTTTAAATTGACCAAAAAGTTGATAAAATATGTTGTTTTTACCGTTTTCACATTCTTGTGAAAGTAACTGGTCAATTGACTTTGCGTGTGGGAGCGCTTCATCCTAATATAAAACTGCCGCAAAAAGTTCTCTATCTTGTCGTTCAGCACAAAGCGACTCCCGCTACTAGTTATACGTAGTTTGAGATGTAATTTATAATCAACAACTTCAAACACCGTTAAATGAATTCTTCGGAATTAAAGAGATGAAAATCACACTTATCATCAATTTTAGTTCTTCGTTTATTCATTTATATGGTTCTATTCAGTCATGGAAATTCATATTCAATGCATAGGTTTCCACGCGAAATACTGACGTGACCCAGTTTTACAACGCTACTGCTTTCACAAAACTCACCCGTAAATCAATAGAAAATCTTCTCCAAGTTTATAAAATCAACGAAGTCCACTTTATTTGCTCCTTTTTTATCAGTGAATATTCGTAAACTATAAAAACAAACAACAGGCGGTCTGAATTTCGGAACATGAAGTGATAGAGAAAGTTTATTCTTGACACGTGATTAAATGGTGTCAAGAACAGTAGCCTCGTTTCGCTTTGTCTCTTGTACTTCAAATAAGGCACAGAACTGCGAAAACGAGGCACTCACAGGGAGATAGTAACTGCTGGTTATTTTAGGCATACGCGCATGCGTATTTCCGTTACTACTAAATCAAGTGCCCAGAAGCATGGGATTACGTATGTAAACAGAAAATGCCATATTTGCTTAGAAATAAATATAATTTTCAGTTAGCATGAGTGAAAATATACTTTGTTGTTCCATATAGCCCAGCGAGGCGGTGCTTTTGACAAATTTCAGAGAGGCGCTTGCAAATATCAGCGAGGCGGGCGCCTCGCTCATTTAAGTGCAGGGGAAACACTGATATTAATAGATATTCTAAGAAATCGCATGTGATTGTTTGCAAATGTTCCACGACCAGGTTTTTTTTTTTTTTTTGCAATGCTGGTTTTACTAAATATATAAATATCATAAAAATGCAAAAAGCACAGTTTACTTGAAGAAAACTGAATACAGTCCAGTCACAACCATGCAAACAAGTCACTCTGTTATTAATTCAAAATGAACTTTCAAACACTCAAAGTGCTTACGTTGATCACATTTGGTACTTAAATGTTTCTCTTTAATATGGTAAACATTTTGCATACTTTGTTAGATTATATTATAGTTTTGTGGGCAAATCCTTATTGTCATTCTGGTCATTGTCCTTATTTAAGGAGACACTTAGGACAGCTCTAGCCATGGGGCTGGACAGGGGCATACATGTGGAGATCAGTGGCAAGGATTACGAGACTTTACAGCCATTCCATGTGTCTAAAATACTGGCCAAGATAGCAGAAGAAGAGAAAGTGGATATTATCTTCTTAGGAAAACAGGTCATGCTCACTTAAATACAGTATATTATGGTGATTTAAATGTTAATTAATGGAACTTTTTGTTTGAAGGTTTTTTTCCCTCTGTGTAAAAACTGTTTTCAGTAGCAGTCTAGGTGTGACAACAGAGAATATTGTCGAAGAAGAGAAAAACAGAAATTGTTGAGCAAAATCCATAATTTAAAACCTTAATGTTAGACATCGAGTTTTAATGAAAGACATTATGCATAGTAAATGATATATTTAATTAAAAATACCAACCTTTTTTATGTTTTTGTCTGTTTGTCTCCAGGCTATTGACGACGACTGCAATCAGACAGGACAGATGACAGCAGCGCTATTAGACTGGCCACAGGTATGTGTTGACACACCTTACCTGCACTTATACATATAAATCAGTTGTCTGTACCTTGCTCCTAAGACTTTTCTATAAATGTTGACTTTGTTGAAAAGGTTTGGGGGGAGTCTTCAGCTATGTACTGGTCGAACAAAATCTTCAATGGGTAATGTTGTGGGGATAAGAATGTAGCCTTTGTCTTCTCATTTTAAATGTAAACATTAATGTTATTTATTAAAGATCGAGATCACTTTTTAAGTAAAACATTTTAGTAATATATTTTACTAGGTATCACAACAAAATTTTATTTGAAGTACACAGAATTTATTTTCAATTACAGGCAACTTTTGCATCGAAAATAGAAAAAAATAATGGCGATCTAACGGTTACCAGGGAAATAGATGGGGGTCTGGAGACCATCAATGTAAAGCTTCCCTGTGTAATTACCTCTGATCTACGCCTCAATGAACCAAGATATGCAACTCTTCCAAATATTATGGTGAGTTTATAATAAAAATCACCCTCAATCTAACAGATAAAGTGATGTTAGTGTTTGTAAGGCGAAGTCACTGTCTTTTGATTGAATATCCTCGATAATATTAAAATGATCTGCTTTGGTCATTTTGTTCAGTATAATGTGCAGTATAAAGGCCTGTCTTGTGTGTTTTAAAAATGGCGATCAAGAGTTAAAATGAAATAAATTTTTTCTACTTTTCATTTATCAGAATTTCACATTTGTCATTTTCATCTACATTTTAATAATTTTAAAGAAATGGCGTAAGTTTTATTTTGCATGATCAATTTTGATGTGGGCTGTAGAAAATGAAAGTGTTTTTACAACAAGCCTACCATTTAATGTTTCTTCTGGATGAATCATTTTACAGAGGAGGGTTTGAATTATCAGAATGAGATGGGATGGAACATATTGTTTAGTCCGGGACTGTATTGCAGGAAAAGTAGTTTGACTTAAGAAATCTTGACAAACTGTGAGCCATTTTGGAAGATTACCCAGTAGTTTTGTTAGTTTTTCATTTAGGCTAATCTTTTCTTCTCACTTCTCTCCAAACCCCAGAAAGCCAAGAAGAAACCAATAGCCAAAAAATCCCCGGCAGATCTTGGGGTGGACGTCTCACCCCGGCAGGAGGTCTTAAGTGTAGAGGACCCCCCAGTAAGAGAGGCTGGGTCCATAGTACAAGATGTAGATGAATTGGTGAGCAAGCTTAAGGCAGCAGGAGTAGTCTAGGTTCAAAGGGTAAGTGTAGGCTTATATAAAATACTTACTTTTGGCAAATAGCCCTTATTTTTGAGATACTGATTTCATTGATTTTCTCAATAAAATGGTGCTGCTGTTGTAAATTTTGCTTTTGCTTGTTTAAATTTTCTGTAATACTCCACTTTGGCTTGTACAGTATAGCATCATGTGATAATAAAATATTATATAGTATCTCTGTTTTAAATAGTTTTTGGGTCCACGGATAAAGTTGGATTTTTCTTGCTAAGCTAGTAGGCTTTAATATGAGTTCAAAACTGTTTTCGTTTGCTCTTTCTCTTTTAATGCAGGCACCTTGCAGGCTGAAGCTTCGTCATCACCCCCCTTCCTCTAAATAAAACAGCTAAAAATGTTTTTTATACTTACAGATTTATCCAGGGAAAATATAACTTATTCTAGTCTTAAAATATTTTTCAGGTAAAAAAAATCGAGAATTAAAAAAAAAAAAAAAGTGAAGAAGAATTCGTGGTTTGATGAGTTTTCCAGCAGATTGATAGCTCAAATTCAGAACACTGTTGGTCATAGAAATCCAAGAACTGAAGAGATGCAGCTTGCCAGATTTCACTTGCCAATTTCTTAATTGGCAGAATACCGAATCAGATGAATATTTCTCTGTCTCATTGGGCTGATATTTACTACTTCAAATCAAATCAGTAGCTTTCAGGAAAGCTGAACTCGTGCACAATCGCCTTAATGTCAATGGGTTTTAAAATGAAATTAAAAATTTTGTAATACTTCAGTCAACATAATAATTACAACTAAAACTCTGAAAGTTCACAAATTTGAGTACTTTTGTTATGACATAAGTTTTGGTAAAAACAGTCAGGAACATATATGAGAAAAGACTTAGGATTTAGAAACATTTTGACAGTTGACAGTAGGGTTCATTTTGTATTTTTCAACATGACAGGCATTTACATATTGCCAGACATAATGAAGTGGTCATTTGTTTTGCAGTATTGATTGAATGAATAAATATTAAAATTATTTATATAAATACTGTAGAAGGAGGTGTTTGTTTACTTGACTGGCAATACCAGCTAGTTCTGTATAGCTACATTGTGGCGTAGACTGGTATTGTGACATTCCCTCTCCTTTCAAGCAGACAGCATATACATGTGTGTATGGATGGTGCCAGCAGATACCACATTAACTTCTTCAGCATAATGAACTTTAAAAGAAATATGGGGGACAGGTGATCAAATTTTTATAAGTTTACAAATTAAACTGATTTTACTAAAAAATGTGCCGATTGTGTGACCCAAAGAGTGGATGGGGAGCTGTTTTTATCACACATGAGGAGGGCATCTACAGTAAAACAAGATCGTGGGGTACACCAAAAAATGTTTTCTAGTGGTGCACAACGTTTTTAGTCCAAAATGGAGTATTTTTCTTACATCAGCATTATCAAAATCAAAGATGACATGGAATGTAAGACCGCGTGGCTATTATTTCCTCACTTTGAAATACATTGAATTAAAGGATATAAGTCATCCTTGCATTCGTCTTATTGTAAATGGTGAACATAATTGAACAGCTTCTATTCAAACATGGAATGTATTTAAATTATAACAACATTAAGTACACAGGAGTAATGGGAGATCATTTCTAAATAATATATATCCACTTTTCTCTATGTCCCTCCACAATAATTTTCCCATCAGAAATCTTAATAATCTACCACAGTTTTCAGCAGTTTATATGGAAAAATTCTATCCAAATTCCATCAAACTTCTTTCCATATTTCTTTGTTTTAAAAAAATCATCATAAATCCAGTGGATTCAGTCCAAATTCCAACAGAGTGGCTTTGTTTTTCTGAGCTATCATAGATTCTTTATCAACCCAGACCAAGCGGGCATTTTTGATCTTCTCTGACAGACTGTCCAGGGTGTTCTGAAAAGAAATGAAGACATTTTACATATTAAGGCATTTCCGAGGCTTATGTGTTGAATTATGCTGGGAATCCATTGTGGTACTTATACTTCATCAACTGTGCACAGCATGTGAAATGACATTCGCCAAAAGCAATAATCTTAAAGATATATGCACCCACAATCTACAGTTTCAACAAATAGGTTTTTGATTAAGTCGATAATTTAGCCCATCCAATCAAAAAGTTTGCCCTACCCTCCATTTTGTTCCCACTTATAAGTTCTCTAATCTAAAAATAGTCCAACCCTCGAATTCATCCCCACTTACGTTCAGTATCTTTTCATAAGCCTCTTCCTGGCTCTGTATTTTAACCTGCAGGTCCAGGATCTCGCTGTCCTTCTCCTTGATAATCTTATCCCTCTCTGCTCTCGTGTCCGCTAGATCCTGCTGGGTTTTCTCTGAAAGAAAAGAAAAAGAAGACGTTAGGAGCAAGTTTTGGAAATTCAAAAGACCAAACACACATAGACACACACACAAACAAACTGTTCTGCCTAGTTAAAAAGTAAAATTTACTATCCCCCTTAAGATGAGTTAACTTAAGTGAATTTCTATTCCTGAACATCTTTCTTTAAGCAGATATTTTTCTCTTCCGCATATGTGAAATATGACATAATCTTCTGTTGAAGAGAAGATTTGATATTTAAACTCAAAAGGACAAAAATAAGAACATCACAATAAATGTAACCAAAATGCCAAAAACATCATAAAAAAACTGGACATCATCTTTCAGAAGGATAGACATTCTGGAAAGACATTCTGTTATTAGTCTAGTAAAAGTGCCAAGAGTTCCCCCAAATTTAAAATTATTTTCCAATTTAAATAAGTTAAAACTTTAATAAATAAAATTCTGTAATTGCTAACTTGGCAAGATACAGCTATGCCAAACCTTTTCAGACTTACCCAACTCTCTCTGTGTTCTCTCTAGTTTTGTCTTCAGGTCATGAATCTGAATACTGAGATCTGTCTGCATAGTTTTGTACTGTCTTGTCATGTCTGTAAATATATATAACAATATTTATAGTTTTATATCATATCCAAAAAATAAATTTTAAATAATATCTACTTAAAGTGTTCAAAATGGGATCTTGATTATACTATAGTACATGTATTCTATCAATTCGGAACTTCTATAATTTAAAAACTGCCTTAAAATATGTTACACCTTTCATATTTCTTTTACTCTATTTATTTATTATTATTATTTATGCATTATTGAAATAAACTTCATGAGGAGAAGTGGCCAAAGCTAAAAGTGCACTAAACCAAGACATTTTTTAGCCCTTGTTTCTGATTGTGCTAGGTGAGACAAAAAGACACAATCAGTGGTTGTGCTCCCTGTGATATTACCTGCACTGACTGACTGGTGGTCATCTTTTAACTCTTGTACTTGTTTCTCTGCCTGTTTCACCTGTGCCTTCCATTCATCTCCCATTGACTGGGAACGCCTGGCTATTTCCTTGCGAATAGCTGAAATAATCATTCCAATCAGACCTGCATATACTCAAATAACTTTCTGACTTTATTTAAATTCCTAAAAATATGATACAGAATATTGACTTACTTGTTTGTTCTTTACAAATTTTCAAAACAGAATACTTATCAAACTACTTGATTCGAACAACAAAGAGACATACCCAGGTGATCTTTTAGTGCTTCAATCTCATCCATCGTCTTTCTGTATTTGTCCTCAAGTTCCAACTCGGCATCTGGAAGGAAATATGAAATAAATATTTTTATATGCTCTCTCTAACGTAGAACTCAACTTTATATAAGAAAATTTCAAGTAATGGACTGGTATAACTTCCATACAATTAAAATTACACTGCAATGCCTACTGTATAGAGGTTTACAACGACTTTTTACAAAGTCATCAACTTAAAGATGGATCGACATATGTCATACAACCAAACTGTTTGGATCTAATACTTGTCAAAACTTACCATCCTTCTTCTTTTTCCCCTTCTTTTTCCCACCCTTTTTCTTCTTTGGTGGCATGATCAGGCAGATATCTCCCTGTCAGTTAACCTTGGGTTGCTTTATAATTTACAGAGACGTAACAGACGGGATAACTCGCAATGGAGAACTGCTGCCAGCTCGATTGTTTAGCTCTCTAGTCTTGTTGTCATCTAAAGTGCGCATGCGTACTGTAAGTCGCACCTGCTGCAATGTGGTGCAATTAGTCTCAGGTGTGAAATCTGCAACAGCAGAAAAGATCGGAACTGTTTGAAAGGAAACGATTGCAATTATTGAAGGGAACCCCAAGAGGGCGCTTGTATCATTGCGCTTTCATTGGCAGGGTAAAATAAAAGATGCAGCCAAATATTTTCTACAGGACAAATTCCATTAATTTCAGATGTGTGGGCTTACTTGTGATATGGGCAGATGCATGGTGGTCATTCCCAATTTTTTTGAAAAAAACCTGGTATAAATTGTTGCATGTTCTAGGTTGTTCCATTTATGTGCCATTAAGACACAAATGTCCGTTATAGGTGGCAATAAGTAAAATTCTAAGAAAGAGGAATAAACATGCGAAGAATAGTCCCATAAGGACAATAGGCCTATAATGGGCAGTTGTGGCGGCTATTTGTTAGTGAAATATGCCTACGTAAAAGCTACAGAACTGCAATAGACAGTTAGTAATAATGATCACGATCCATTTCAACAGGCTGTTGCTTAGCTAAGTAAAAGCTTTGCAAATATACACTACTCTTTGAATTTGTTTTAAGACCGTGAAAACAGAATCTAAATATTTCATATTAGCACGGTCTTTTAACCACTTCTCTCTCAGACAACTTGCGTTTTCAACACTTTTATCATTTTTATGCGAATCGGTAATGGCTGGCATTTTTTCCACACAGAGGCGTTGTGGTAACGGAGATTGACTGCATCGGTGATCGGTTGCATTATAGGGCATGTCCTTGTATATTAAATTATCCGTAGGAAAAATAACACTATGCGATGCCTTTAACAAGAATATGATAGGGGACACTTTTTCTTAGAAGTCGCGGAAGTTTATTACCGAATCGCTCTGATGTAGACAGAAGAGATGAGTTAATATAAGATCTACATGTAGGCCCTAACACTTTAAGTAAATAAAGTGTCGCTATTTTTCTTTATGGTCAACTGCAGTACAGGTATATGTCAAAGGTCCGGATCAAATCTAGTCTTATGCATAAAAAGCGAAATATGGGCATTGTTTCAACTACTGTGATCAACAAGTGAGAAAACAATGTTTTAGATAAGTCTGAACTATTTAAAGAGATAGCATTTGTTCGTATGAGATTCATATTTCACAATAAATGCATTGTAAACAACTCATGGAAATATAATAAATTCCATTTTACCACCAAAACAGTGGTTATCGCAATTAATCTGGAATCTGTGCTTGTTATCAGAATACGTGCACCTTAATAGATGACTAAACCTCCGTAATAATCTCTGAAGATTTATTACAAAAAAGGTTAAAATAGAAAAAAATCGTCGTTTACCCCAAGAAAATCCGTTTTTTTTTTTTTTTTTTTTGTCCAAAAAGAACAGTTGTTATCCCTTTGGTCACTGGAAACTTGTTGTGTTTTGCGGACAAGATGAGGTGGAGCATTGTCATGTTGGAACAGAAACGTAAGACGTCATTCGGGTCATTTGGACAGCTGCACAAGACACTAACTCTGTGATGGAATTCCTCCTGGCATCGTATAACCTTTAGGTGACTCGCCAGTCTACGCTTTCTTGAATGTGACATTTGCTTTACCAAATTTATAACTGATCATCGGAAGGAACTCAAACGGAAAAATCCCAAAGTATAACTGACTTCAGAACCTAAACTTTCTAACAATTTTACGAAAATTTATCTATCTACAATGCGTTGTTATTGAACCCGAAAATTTTTATAAATAGCGAAACATTTCTTCTAGTGAAATGTAATCTTCTCTAAATGCATTTCGGTGTTTTTTGACTTCAAACTACAGCATGTACCTCCATAAGGAGTTCCTTAATAGATAGAATTAATAGGAAATAATTTTGGTAAACAGAACGTCGTGCAATTAAGAATAAATTTTAGAAAAAGAAAAAGACGCAACATGATAAAAAGAAAATTGTAAGACATTATGTTGGGGATCAAAAGTTGTATATCAACAGCGTTTGCAGACACCATTGTCATGTAACTCAGAGGATAAACTGCGGAACCCCTCTCTTTCTTTCTCTCTCTTTACTGGATAACGCAGAGAAGCCATAAAAAATTGATCTGAGTAGTGAATTTTGAAATATGATGATACGTAGCATCCTAAAGGTACTATGAAAAAGGGTTTTCAGTCTCTAGATAAGATGTTAAAAACAGATGTTCTCGTTATTTAGTTTGTAAGCCAAAAATAACTCTTCTTGAATGTCGTTCCCACAACATTTTGAAAAAATGTGCTTGGATTTACTTGCTTATTTGTGTTTTCACTAATTATGTCATACATATATGGCGTTTCTAGATAACGTGTAGTAGGACACGTAAATAATCAGCACGACCATCCCTCTATATATTGATAGATACACAACACCTACAACCACAACGGTAATGATACTTAAAACTTAAAAACAGAAACACGTGGGTCCCTTAATTTCTGGGAGTGACCACATTTTGCTGACCAGGGCCATTACGTGAGAAAACGTAATCCTCGTCTACTGGTCATTGTAGACATTTATATTGCGGTAAATCCCAGCCTTGGCAGCCACGTAGATCTGGAGTTCCGTTGACGATTTGTTAGCGTGTAAGTGTTCAGTGACACTAGCTTAGATGTTTGTAACGCGGAAGGAATAATTGAATTATGACAATGTCTCTGTCCTTATAAAACCCGTGTCTCCAACGCTTGCTCAGTGTGTACAGGACGCCCAAGTGACAATACAGAACTCTGGAGTAAGCTGAAAACGTACCAAGGGAAAAAGTTAACCGCAGACGAAAAGAAACTGAGCTTGAGGTACGATAACGTATGTCAGAAAATACCGTTCATTTATTAAGTTTTTGAAATATTCAGTTAACTATTTCCAATATAAAAGAAATGATCATTTAAAACTCTCTTCATAAATAATTTCTAGAGGATTTCAGTTTTAAGTCTAATAATGAAAATACGATCGTTAGATTTTATGGGGAACATTTAATGTGGTGGTGAGTTTTTTTACATCAGTTCATACATCTGCAGATGTAGCATTAAAACTGCTGCCAATGATCAGAGCCTATATCCGTCATTTTAGTCAAATTCGGTTAAATATTTCACTTATCACGTGGAAAAGAATTCCAAATATTTTTCATCAGAAGGGATAACATGCAATATGCATTTATAGATAAAGAGAAACGAGAAACAACTTTTGGAAAAGGGAAAACTCAACCTAAAGAATTTTAAAGATAAATTTTAAATAGTTTCTCTATTATTTTTAGACGTACCAGTGTGGCAAGAAAATGAACATCTTATCCATATCATTTGTACTGGTCACAGTTTCTATGGTATCCAGTAAGGAGGCACGCGTCCCTCATCCGTACCTGCCCTCGATATTGTTCGGCAAACGATCCCCACGCCATGTTCCTTACCAAGATGACGGTACAGGCATTTCTACTTGCGTGTGTGACATGCATAACGCACGTGTACAAATCGCCAACGCCAAAGATACTTTTTATATACCAGGGGAAATGTATACAGCTAAAGCCAGTGATATTGCATCACCATGTATGTGCTTGGTATACTCGTATGTCGCAACAGAACCTGAGGTGAGGGCGGCAGTAGGCCTATACAACACTGGGAGTAAGAAGCCAGAGGCACCGCTAACCTATTTACAGCGTCCCCGCACAGCTGAGAACGTAAGGGCGATTCCAAAACGCAGCCACTGGGCCTACAGGTGGACGGCGGAACGCAATGGATTCAATTTCTAAACGAAAAAAATGATAAGAGTTTTAATTGAAAACGAAACGATATTTCAGGGAAAGATGTTCACTTTGCACATTGTAGATCATGACAAATTCGAAACAAACCGTTGATTCCAGTCCAAAGGTTCTCGTGTATCAGAACACGTCCTAGCCTCATTGCACCGCACAGACATTTTATTTTTCTTTTGAGATGGATTCGATCGCCGTTTTATCATACGGAGGTAATGAATTGAACAATGTACATTCTAGCTGTTGGTTTTTGAAATGAACACACCTTAGATTATAAGTTCCATATTTAAAGAAAAAAAGACAACATAATATAACATTTTTTTCATTCAATCATTAATTTATTTCATTATAGTATCATATGTATATAAAACACTCTTCTTATAACACAGTTTGTATTTTAAACAAGTGTTCTTTTCAAACATTATATTTTTTTTTTGGTTAAAATGATGCCAGAGGCCATGAATTTGTTGCCATGATTATTGTGAATTCAAACCAACACTCAGTATATGCGGTGCACCGAAGTAAAACAAAATGTGCTTCAGCTTCAAATCCATTTCTATAGATAACTTGGTCAACCAGTCTTTTTGCATCTCCCATTTTCGACAGCAAACGATCGAAATCCCCTGAATCCAAATTGGAATTGTAGTGATCTATCTTTTCTGTTTAAATCAATTCACATGTACTATTCAATTCATTTCTTAAATTTCTACACATGTAGACAAACTTTATGGAATTTGCAGCGAGTCCTTGTATCCATTTAACCTGACATTGCCCAGGAAAACTATTAATATTTAATTTATATTTGTAGTGCATGTATAGTCAACATCCAAAACATGCTAAATTTTAACCTTCGTTTAACACAGCTGGGTTGCAACAAGATGGTTGTCAAAGTAATGTGACACCAGACGTAAGAAAAAAGTGTACAAATCTTACAGACGATTAAACGCTCAATCCCACCTACCTGCCTCTCGGCGCCAACCAACACGTCACTTTGTGACTCATCTGTTTTCGCACATGCGGCGAGGACCATACATGCATACGTGTATATGCGAACGTAACTATCTTGTATAAAAAGTACCATGTTAACTGCGCTGTGATTGCCGTAAATGCATTAAAAACATTACCTGTAGGGGATTCAGTGCAATTGTTCAGTTCAGTGCTTTCTGTATTATCTCCCCACCTGCTCCAACGGCGAGGTTTATCAAATAAATTGCTTCTATCAAAAGCACCGAACTGCTTGTTATCATGCGATTGTGATTTCATCAACCCATCAATGAAAAAAGAAGAGAGACGTTGTGTAAGTGCGCATAGCCACGAGCAAACTTGAACAACGCATGGAATGTGATAATTCGTGAAATATAATCAACAGAAATAATAATAATAATAATGTTAATTGGTTTGTCTTCTGTGTGATGGCTCAGACATGGGACAAGCATCATCGTAAAAAACATTGCTTTGGTGTTCCTTAGTTTCTATATAAATATATCGTCAACTGTACCTTAAACTAAAACATGAATCGGTTGTCATAATTCTGTTGACAGAACAGGCTTATTAACTTGGCGTGCCACTGACAAAATGTCGGTTTACGTAAAATACTTCATTCAATAAGTCAGTGAGATTTGTCACGCAATTATTAAATGCCAGTGGTAATTTTGTCTGAAATCTAACGTAAAAATGCTGGAAACGAAATTCCAAGCTTTTAGATTCTGTAGATATGTAAATGTGGTAACCCCACTTCATCGATGATACATTAACTATTTCGCCAGTGAAGTTATATTTATTTGGACAGAAAATGAGGGGGTATTTGTATCTATTTGGCAAGAATTTGATTCCTGGAATAAACAGAATGGTGTCATATATTTTTGGATTCGAAAAATAACGCTGCCAAGGGACAGATTTCATGTACCTACCATTACAAATGAAACAGTGTCAGGGCAACCAACACTACTATTTTTATTATTATTGTTAGTAGTAGTAGTAGTAGTAGTAGTAGTAGTAGTAGTAGTAGTAGTAGTAATAGTAGCAGTAGCACATTTCTTCTCTGGGTATGGGTACCCACTCATGGCTCATCGCGTCCATAAAACAAAACTTACGTCCAGGTTCTCCTTGCGGACGCTGGTTTAGAGATCACAACTGAGCTTTCCTGGCTCATGTAGGACCGTGGGGTCTGGGAATCTAATCATGCTGATGTTCAGTTGATGATGTGATGGTCGACTGCAGTCGATATGATTGATTGGTTGGTTATCATTATTATTATTATTATTATTATTATTATTATGATGCTGAGGAGGAGGAGGAGGAGGAGGAGGAGGATGTGGTAAAGCCACATTTGAAAATGAAACAAACATTATTCAGGTACTTTAGCACTCTGGCATGCAAAAGACATAATGACTGTCACCAGCCAGTAGATAGGAAAGAACTTAAAGATAGCGAAAAAATGAACTCATACTCGAAAGAGCTATCACCGCCATGAAAAACAGGTAGGCATGACATTAAAACGTGGGTTATAGTCTGAGTGATTGTGGTTCTCTAGAACTGATTAATGGAAAATCTGATCGTGATACATGTATCAAGTAGTAGCATGTCTTTGCCTCTGTCATATAATACGTTTGAAGAAATACTGTTTTATTTTTTTTTTACGATAACCATATCACCTACATGTATGTTTCAGGTTTCAAATCGATTGATATTGCACTATAAGTACATCTGACAACGATCACAGCTGATATTGGACATTCTAGTCCAAATCGGATGAAAATCGCATTTATCATTGAAAAAACTATCTTTAAGTATCTTTTAACAAAAGTAATGACCTTTACCTAAAGATGCAATGCATTAATACCGTACCTACGCTGTGCATATCCCATCGGGTACTTGAAACCCACAGACTGAAGGTATTCTATGGTCAATTATGCAAACCAACTGAGGTATGAAGTATCAACTTGTACTATTTCATCATAACTCCAGCCATGCGTGCCTCGCTACACTGTGCATGGTTATAAACATTCCTTATTGTACATGTTTGTACACAGGGTTTTCATGCTTCCGTCATTTTTTAAAAAAGTGTTTTTTAAAAAGTGCTGTGGCGAGAAAATAAACTGATCACATAAGGCAAAGACTATTCGTCTTGTGCTCAAAATATCAACCATTTTGACTTTGACTTACGTCAGGTCTGTCTGTTTTAATATTTTATATTTGTTCTGTGGAAAGAGAAAAAACAAGTAAAACCATTAGCGAATTCATAATGCAAACACTATCTCACGGTTTTGGTTTAACACACCTACACACACACACACACACAGAGAAGAGAGAGACTGTGTATTCGTGTACAATGTAATACAATTACCATCCACACAAAAGCATTTCACGAAATAGCAAAACTCTTTGATAAAATAATGGCCTCTTTTGTTTCTGTGTTTTTCTGGTCGGGGGTTATAAAAAGAGACGTCTGGATCACACCCTCAGACCGTCCCCTTTTCACGTACTTTTCATTTCAAATGGCTATAATGGGGATGTATCACTATAAGTGCACAACAGCTGGCACTGAATAAATAAACATTTGAATACATTTTTTTCATATGGTGACTTGCTTCCATATTTTAGTACAGTACTTGTGACATCTTTTTCTCACCATTTTCACTTTCCAAATCTCAATGCTTCAGCTCATTTGTTCTTTCTTAAAAATAATTTTAGTGTGTTTGTTAGATTTTCTTCCACCGCACACTTTTTAAGATTTTATGATCGATTATCTAACCAAGTGCAAACCAGGAGATCGACCTTTGTCATACTAATGTCAGTACTTATTACCACAATCATTTAATCTGACCAGCTTATAGACCACACTTTATCATACGTCATCGCATCGTGAGGTGTCACTCTTATGTTGAACCGTTATTAGTGGTTCTATTATTCACCGTTACTTACACCGCTTACAGGTCTTATCACATGTCAGTTACCAGAACTGTCCGAATTAAAGTTACCATCTCTACAGTTAATTTTGATTCTAAAATCAATCTTGCACCCCCATTTTCAAAAAAAAAAAAAAAATGATCCCCGCTTGTTGAGAGTGGTGTTATGCAACCTGTCAGCTACTCTAACAGATAAGACACATGTATTCGTTCTAAATCAAAATATTTTACGGAAAGCAAACTACATGTACCAGTACATGAATTTTGCCCATATATCGAAAAGTACCTGAAACCACTAATACTCCTGATACACGGGGATATGTATGGCCTTCGCCGAGAACATGACCGATTAGCATCTACCCACAATTTGGACACGTAAGACGGGCTTCTGCATTATCTTTTAAAGGCGTCTCCGTTGTGGCAGGTTTCGGTTTGTTTTGTGGTGGTTGATGATAAATACTTCAACCGCGTTTACACATCCAAGACTTCCTGGTTTTGTTACGGTTACAAGTATGGGCGTGCACATGTACAATATCCCAAAAGAACAATATATCACTACTTTATGTAGAAGGCAGGGGAAAGTGTACTTGAGCTTTTTACGGGCTCTTAACTGTACTTTTTATAAAGGGGTACCTTTAAAAAAATGACCCTTTTAACTCCGTCGTAAGTCCAACTTTAAAATTGCACAGGACGTAGTTCAAATGTTGATTCAGAGCGGACTTTTTCGGCCTTAGGGGCGGTTCTTTTAAACCACCTGAACCTCCCCCCCCCCCTCTCCCGGCCACGAACATGTTTTACTTCCTCTCATGTCTTCGTTTCCGTTCACGATGGCAAAGCAGAAATCAGTAATCTACAGGAAAGAAAGTTGCGTAGTCTCGATGTACATGCTTTAACCTTCAAGCTATCAAATGGTTATTTTATAGCAAAATCAAGCACTGACTCATTAATATATAACCTCAGGGGCAAAATATGCAAAACACCTGTCTCACTCGAATACAGATCGTGAGGTGCAAGTGAGATAGCGGTCCATTCTCGAAACGCATTTAAAGATATTCAACTCTAAAGACATTTCAAGTTGGCGCGTGATTCATAGGAAATGGAACATTTTTAAACGGACATCCAGTCAAATGACACATATAAACCGAAATGGTAAATTTCTTTACAAAAGTCCTGCGGAAGCAGATAGCTGATACATTTGTTGCCAAACGGGCGATGATTCATTTAAAATAGGACTGTAGCCAGCAATTTTAAAAACGTGGGCCCATTCTCTGAAACCAAAAGATCTTTTTACCCCTTGTTTGACTCAACTTGGGAAATGGCTTAGAACCTAAATCAAAATTTTAATCAGAGAGGGCTTTTCCCCACCAAAAAGGGTTGAATAAATAAATAAAGACATTTATAAATGAAAAAATAAATAAAACCTAAAAGGAATCTTTTGTAGGTTATTGGACCGCAATAGACTTTATACTTAAGTTCTCGTCGTTCTTCCTATCAGTCTCATAACTCGAGAATGTCCTTTAAGATACGCTTTCAAGTATTTTTTTCAGAATTCTATCTATTTTGTTAAAACCAAGTGTTTTGTTGTGTAGAAGGGCTGCTGCGTGCTTTTAAGTCAAAGATAAAGTGTAAAGCGAAAAAAAAAAGAGAGAGAAGGACAACAATACAGCTCACGATCATTAAGTTAACTACACAAATAGAGTGGCATTTCTCCAACTAATTAAGTCACGTATATGCTCCATCGGTATCAGTGGTAATCTAATGGATATCGCTAACTCATGCGTCGGACGCGACGAATTAAGCGACCTGGCAATGAGGGATGTCATGTCCGGTCGGTGCGTCATGATTTATATGACTTTAATGGCAGGTGCGCAAGCACGAGTTGTTGTCTCTGATTGACTTTTGTGCCAGGAACTGGTAATGTACATAACTAGGAGTATTACAAGCAGGTATAATGACCGATACCAGTGTCATCTTCCTTCCTGTACCTGCTTTTTTATCTTGATAAATCTCCATTACCGCCCGTTCATCGTCAGGTTAACGGGGCGTGCAGGGCCCTGTTGTCCTTGTGTGATGTGTCTCGCTCTCCAGGGACGGGGCCTGGTGATTTTAACTTGTTTTGTACGTAATGGTACATGTGCATGGAATGTATACATTTGCCACATCAAGTTCTTTTTTCTCTCCGTTTTTATTATTTGTCTTTATAATACACATGTACAGGAGGCAATAGTTTGCGTTACAGTCTGTTTGTCTGTCTGCCTGTCTGTCTGTCTGTCTGTCTGTCTTTCTACTCGATTAAACTAAACAATTGCACCTTTAAAGATAATGTTAATGTTTTTCATGACTTGGAATGAGGACAGTTGAAAAAAAAAAACAGTTTAGATAGATGTTGATCAGATATGGATAAAACTCATTAATAACATTGCAAAGTGTGACTTCAGTGACATTTCAGCATTAAAGCAGGCAGCACTGGATGGGAGAGGTGAATATTTGGATACCTTTAGCCCACCCTTAAATGTCCCCAATTCCAACCAGATTTACCACATGGGAAGATCAGAGAGCACATATTAATGGGAATATGACGATTCGGGTATATCTAATTTATGTGGTAAATAAAACTGATCGTAAAAAGCCTGCTATCAGAACTTTCATGCCCAAAACACGTACCTTGTTTTCATCGAACCCTCTCAGCTTGCGACAGACTGTGGTCTTAACTAACAGTAACAAAATTCCACAAAGTGCCATAACGCTACGAAAGGCATTTATATATCTACGTTTATTGGTAATCGCTTATGAATTCTTTCTTGAGTGAGAGCAATCACGATTTGAGAGACTGTTTCCCATTCATATAACATTTTACTGAGCACAGATTTTATAGAATAACGCATAAATGCGCTCGCCTCAAATGCAGTTCAAAAAGTGATGCATGAAACAAGTATGGACGTAGTGTTCAGAACTGATAGAATTTGACACTTGGAATGCAGTAAAAAAATAAAGAAAATGTTATCAGATCCATCTTCGTGGAGTATTTCGGGTCAGTAATTTCACCCTATGCTTTGACCGTTTGTAAACAACTTAAGTGAGTTCAAAACAATTTATGAATAATATTTCACATTTAAATTTAACCCCTTTCTATTGCTCTTAAAGGTTATGATTGTTCTCAAACCTTAACACAAAACATAACAGCCAAATGACCGATCAACATCTTTAAACTTGCCAAAGGGAGTCATTTAATGCCCAAGATGCCCTTGCACTATAATCCAAATGGAAGTTCTTACAAGTTTCGCTATATGTACTAGCCGTGTTAGAAACCACAGAAACGTTAAGTGTATTCGGCTGACAGCGTAACTATGGTCGGTTGAGATTTCTTGGTGTGATAGATGAACCACAAACCCGAGTTTCGCGATCGCCTTAGATTATCTACCACATCTTGAAAATCACAGAGAGAGGAACACGCACGGCTCTGTATGCACAAGGTCAAAATACCCGCAGTCTTGAAATGGTTTAGAGAAAGTGTTTGATGCGTCAAAACTTATGCAAAATGCGTGCGTGCATATCTGAGCGTATTTTCGTGCTGATGTGTATTCGCGCGTTTTTCTCAAATTATCACCCGCTAATTTACGGCTTAATCAAGCCTTCCAAGTGCACTAACTGGAATTCGCGCTATTGTCTAGGCTACTTTGCTAATGAGCAGGAATGAGGAAATTCTTAGTAAAGATAAATTACAAATTATTCATCATCATGGGGATATTCACAACTAAATGTGTTTCTTAAAAAGAATTATCTAATGGCGACATTTATTATGTTTGCGCAAAATAAAACACAACAATATACGCCACTTTTACATAATTTCAGCGTGAACAAGACCAAGGTATTTAGACTGTAACCCAAGCAAGTTGGACTCGGGGGAACACGCCGTGTCCCTCTGTACAGCGACCTGTAACGGTGAATACGTGTGGTGTGAGTCACGACGCTGACAGAGATAGGGGAAAATGTCCCTTGTAGATAGAAATCGTGCAAAATCATGGAGGGAAACGGGAAGGGTATAAAAGGACATAAATGCCTGGTATAATTTAGGTGCTATGTGATTGTATAAATAAGGACTCAACGGGGACACCGACGCCTTTTCAAAATCATAACTGTTACCTGTATCATTTTGTGTTAGGGTTCGCGTTGTCTTCGAAAAACGCCATCTTTCAACAAAAATTACAGTAAGCACTATTTTGTGCAATTTTAGCAGTTTTTGCAAGTAGCATATTTGTCTCTTCTGCTCTAGATACGTTGCAATGTTGCTGAGGATTGTGATGGCTGTTGTATCGCTGTCGTCCGCAGTGGACGGCCACGGCATGTTGCTGAACCCGGCAGGAAGGTCCAGCATGTGGCGACTAGGGTATGATGTCAACCCAAACTACAGTGACAATGAACTCAACTGCGGCGGTTTAGGGGTGAGTAAAAGATATCATGGACAGTAGCCGGGGCCTGTTGCATAAAAGACAACTGTAGTTAAACTTCTTAGACTCAGCATAGACTGCTAAAACTCAACCCAGTGTTAATGGTCCGTAGACTTTTGAATATAACTGGCCCACCAAAGATGTGTTAGACATAAGTAAATAGGCTTAAGTGCCCGTTCCCATACCCTAGATCGATCTAGCAGGACCCATCTCCGAGGGGTTTCTCGCTAAATTGCTTTCAGCTTCAGCGGCTCTGATGCCTGACTCGCTTACTGAAGCTATGAGGGGACAATTAACTATAGTTTAGCAGCTTCAGTAGACGTTCCAGACATCTAAACCGCTTAAACTAAAAGGAAATTAGCGAGAAACCCCTCGGAGATGGGTCGATCTTGCTAGATCGATCTAGGTATGGAAATGGGGTCTAAGACACTACAAAGAGCAAAATGTTTCGTCAGGATGATTAGTTTGGTCAAACTTATTAACTGAAAACAAAAAATAAAAAAAGAGAGAAAAAAGACATTTTAGATTCTTTGCCAATTTCCTCTTAGTCCAGTTAGTCTAAGTAGGCTATCGTTTTTGCCCTAAAACTTACTTTAGCCGTGTCTATATAAAACAGGCCTCTGATAATAGGGTCGTTAATAAACGATTCATAATTGCAAGAAGCAAGCGGTGATTGTCTGTGTGTAGGAGGCAATGAGTTTGAACTAGTCCTAATAAACGTCATATACATGTGATTTACGACATTCTTTGTCAGAAATGGACAGAACAGTTAAAAAGGAGCAATTGCCTATTTTCTGGCCTGGCGGCGGCTGATGAGAAACCTTGTATGCTCCTCACAGACTTTCATAGGAGCACAACGAAGTTAAGCTGCTTTCAAGTAATAAAAAAGTTGTTGGGTAACGACTTGTATGAGTGTGGTAAGAGTAATAGGCGGGTCTATAATCCCCGAAACGTTTAGTCGACATTATGACAAAATTTTATCTATTCAAACAAAAACGTTCGATTATATGATTGTTGAGCAATTCATAACTGCACTGAATTAGCGATCGTTATGTTTTTGGTTAGCTGGAATTGGCCTAGTCTGATTAAAGGTGGCACGAGGGTTGAACGTGTGTCGACAGAGGCTAAGATTTCATTTTACACTAAGTGCCCAGCAAACACAGAGCGTTATTATAACGTACCCATCATAAAGATTATATAACCAAAAAACGTTGTGGTAACGTTACGGTAACGTTATATAACGTTTTGTGCTTTGGGGCGAAAAGACCGTGTCTTTTGTCGGATTAATCCCATTTGCAGTGGTAAATTAAATAGAAACAAGCCATCTCTGTATCGAAAGAAGTACATGTACATACGTGTCACAATTATTCTCAGTTAGTAACGGCACGTCAACCAAGCTGAAATGACTGTGAAAAAATGTAATGGCTTGAAAATGTAATGTTGCGCGTTACAAGCGAGCCGAAAAGAAAGAAAAGGTCATTGCCCGCTAAGCATCAGCTTCCCTTGACTTAGGGTATAGAATTATTTCCGATTCCATTATTTTAATGCTCAATAAAGTGTAAAGATTATTTTTGATATATAATTTTGTTAATTTGCTCACGATCTCATGACAAAACTACATCCCAAACAAAATGTGTATTAAGTCGCCGTCACAAGTATTTCCATGTTTCAGATGCAGTGGGACACCAACGGAGGCAAATGCGGTGCCTGCGGGGACGCGTACGGCGGACCCTACTTGAATCAGCCACCCTATGGGATTTACGTCCCAAAAATTGCCGCCAGACGTTACCAACGCGGTGACGTAATCAAGGTCCACATCAGGCTGACCACCAACCACAAGGGTCACTTTGAGTTCCGCATCTGTCCCAACGACAATTTCAACCGCCGCGTGACTCAGGAGTGTCTAGACAGGTAAAAATATTCGATGTTCGATGTTATGATTACAAGCTGATTTCCTTGCTCCTTGCACTAAAGATATGATGTCTATTTTTAAACATTTCAAACCCTTTTTTATATTTTTTTGACAAATGCCTGTACCATTAACTACCTGTATACTCGTAACACATTCTGTATTTTAAGACTTTCACATCTGAAAAAGATTACACAGAAATACATAATATATTTGGCGCTAGGTGGTTGTATTTAATTTTTATTGAAGAATATCTGCGGTAGCGAGTAGCTTGAAGCGGCGTTTGAAAATAAACAACACGGAATTGTATCCTACAATTAATAATGGATAGATCATCCAATTTCGTTATAAGGTCACTTAGCGTATACCAGCATTTTTTCCTAGTTATACTATTTCATTGTCTTAACCCTAAATTTTCGCTTTTTAATACTTTTTGGTACAGCACAGACGTAGGGGGTCCTTGCAATACTACAGTGTACTTCCACACCAGACGCCTTTACATTGTTATCCCTTCACTTCCGATAAACTGTAAATATATAGGCTTGTAAAGATAGGTAAATCCGATATCATAAATCACGCAGTTTGGCTGTTCCAGGCACCCCCTGTCCTTAGCCGACGGCACAGGCACTCGCTGGCACATACCCATGTATACGCCATGGAGCCATAACTTCACTGTCCTTCTGAAACTCCCAGAGGACGTGGTGTGCGAGAAACAATGCGTTCTGCAATGGAAATACACGGCAGGTAGGTCTATATAGATAGCAGTGTAGTTACATTTGTATTCCGGACCTTGCCATAAAATCCTGTGCCCCTTGTTGTCAGACAGGCGCCTTATTTAGTCTAATTATAACAAGACATTTAGTGTACTTGCATAAGTAATTGCTGTTTAACAGTAGGGATAACATCTGAGCTGTCACTGCTTTAAACTTTTCTTTGTATTTTCTTACTTCAAATTTAGGCCTGATATTATGAATAACACAAAGTACATTTAAGATAACAAAATCTTGACCACATCTTTTACCAAAACAAAGCGAACAATTTTATAAACAACGAAATGCTCAGAAATTGAAAGTGCCAAAACTGCAAAATCCTCATACACTTTTCACTGAATACTGTCAACTTTTGTTTAATTTTACGATTTTACAAAATGTAGGTATCTGCTACATTTCAGTTTAAAATCAGGTTTTGGAAATTTATTTTAGAATGTACCCGTTAACTCAAATGTTCTCGTTTTCATTTTTAGAATTATAACAATTTGTAGTGTTTTAAGTGTACCTTCCATCTGTAAGTATCAAAATATTACTACTAATAATAATATTTAGTACTTTATTAAACGTGACCATTTTTCTTTCAAATTGTGGGGGTATTTTTGTGAGTGGGCCTGTAACATGTTGAGGATCCCTGCATCATTTCCTTCATGATTGCAAACTTATTTTCGCCAGATGTGATCGTCGCACTTCTCAACGCAAGTGACACGCCTTTGACGTAATCACGCAATTTGAAATGACTGTTTCTAATGTTAAGTAGATTTTGCTTGGGTGTTTATTGTTTTGGTAAATACAGCATGCGTAGAGCCTATGGAAGATAAGTTTTACCAAATCATCCATGCTGAGGAAATAACAGTACGTGTTCATAGAGGACGTAAGTAGAGTCACAGTACATGCAATTATGAATACATCAAACGCACGCACGGGGGCGTTAAAAATCAACGTGGGTTATTCCTTACCCGAGTCTTTTGTTTTCGGTATTCGCCGAGTAGCTCCACTCCTCAACAAGAGTGAAAAATACAAGTGGATGCCACTTTAAACCACGGCGAATGTACAGAACAAAAGCATAAGATAAGGTGTATCTTGTGCTCCTTACAACAGATCTTCTGGCGGATACATGAAAGACTTCAATATAATTTCGCAACTGCTGGAAGATTTCTAATAGAAAGTATATGGAATTTATAGGCATACGTCATGAATGATACTTATGATATTTTGCTCTCGATATCTGCCATGGCATTAGTCAGATCCTGTAACTGTTGCCTACCTTAGCAAGATATCAGACCTGCTGCATATTTGTAGCAAATTTGTTGGAAACTGCTGTTCCTTCTTGCAAATTTGCCGCCATATTACAGCAAATTAGCAGCAATAAAATGTTTCATGTAAACTTCTGTAAAATCGTTGCCGCAAACTTTTAGTTTGCAGTAGTATTGCTGCAATATTGCTGCAAACTTAACATTTTGCCAAGGGCATGCTTATGCCTCTCTGATTAGTAGTATATGTTTTTGGGGCACGTAAGAGATTTGGTCCTCCCTTGATCTAAGCAAGGGTGTGTTTATTGTGCTTTAACCTCATTGTACCTCAGCGAATATGTTATAAAGGGATGTTTTATCATATCTATGTCTGGACGATCATAAGACGTCCTAGGCTATAAGATAATCCTTTATTGCCATCATCGCATAATAACTTCATCTGTTAGAATTAATCGCTAATTGGATGGCGTTAATAGAACATTTTCAATGCCGTGTTGTGGTTTGGCAGTGCACGCACCTCGTGACTTCCATCCACCAAGTCCACAGATTGATTTTCCACTAGATATGCACGGAAATTTCTCTGGCTAATTCTGTAATGAACTTTTCTGTACTGTCCAGCGAGAAGTTTTGCACAAGTTTACTGGCTGGCCTTTGGTAGCTGGTGCTTCGTTTGCCAGTCAGCTTCGCTTTAGTCAAAAGTCGTGTTTTTATTTCAAGATTTGGCAATCTTTCCCGGTACGAACTGCCGCAACGGGCCACCTGATTGTTGATTCACAAATGAACTTAAAATTGGTCTGAAGATTTAGTCAAAAAATTTCGTACTATCCCTGGTAAATAAAAGTGTTGGTCTAAAACATTAGATATGGTCTAATACAACAAGCGCTATATCCCATGTCATTGAACTACACTCATTCATCTTGTCAAATAGACTGAAATTGTGGTTTAAACATTTGGCCAATTTTCGGGCTACACTTATTTTGTTAAACATGCTTAAACAGGCTTAAGCAAACCCTATTAGTCCCACGAAGTTTGTGCCGATAAAACTTATTTGGAAGTAAGAACAGGATGAAAAATGTTTTGAGCGTGACAATGAGAACTCGAGTGTGATGATATGCCAAACATGCCTATAAAATGAAAACATTCAATGTGACTCAGAAAAATGCATGGGTGTGACCACACGCCTGACTGAAACAAAACATTCATAGGTCTTCCTTTTGATAAGTTCGTAGAATTGTGTTGAATTTTGCCGTTATATATTTTACTTAATAATATTACAGGCAACAACTGGGACTACGACTTCGAAACTGGTGAGGGATGCAGCGGATGTGGCAAACAGGAAACCTTCATCAACTGCGCTGACGTTGCCATCACTGATTCGAAACAATGGAGCCAGTTTCAGAGCCAAATGAGCGACCCGAACAGCAAGTCCGGCTGTGTGGGCATCCCGCGCCTAGGTCAGCGAGACACCGCGGGCTCCTGGCTCTTTTGCCGCGACCAGTGTACCGTTGACTCTTGTGACACCCGGTATTGCATGTGCGCCTCCGTGTCCGAGCGTCTGAAAGATGAACTCTACGACACATGTCACCCGTGGCCAACAGAACCGTTCCTTTACCAGCGAGGCACGGCCCACTCTGTGCAGTACTGCAAGAACCACTGCTGGAGCCGGTATGGGTGCCGTAAGCATGACCAATGGTGCGCGTGTCGCGAGAAGGTGTTCCCGGGGTATTATACCACTACCACTACACCGGCCCCAACAACTCCAGCAGAACCGGATTGCTACAAAGCCGTTGGTTTACCCACGTTTAAATCACCTCTTGCAGACTATTGGTGCCAAATCAATTGTTCTAATATACCCAGTTATTGCCCAGATGCCTTCTGCAAATGTCTGGACAAAAATGAAAAACTTTTGAATAAGAAGTAATATATTGTATATATTTTTGCAAATGTCCTCATGTATTGTAAATTTGTACATGTTTATTGTCATTTAATGTTTACAAATCTGTACAGTTGGAATGGTGATTTTTATCCATTCCCGTGCATGGTGACACATTTATACGGGTATGGTTTTATGTACCTTTGTAAACTAGTTTGGATTTTTGCTGAAGGATTTTATGCATACGTACCCAATACTTGCTATTGGACAGAAGTTGAGCTTCTGCACACGCAGACGCGCGCGAGCGCGCGTAAATGGGGCCTTATATGTTCGACCTTTCTTTCACCATCACCTAAGTAAAGTATCTCTAGAATTTTTGTTTGCCACGTTCTTGACTTCATCATAGAGTTGGCAGCATGAGTTCTTACTTTTACATCGGTGTGTAAGAATAATTACCCCACGCACTCATAAGTACGCATCTTTACTGTTTCATTTTTAGCGTTCGACTGTAAACTCACCTTATTTTTCACCTTGTGCCAATGTGGCAGATGGTAAAGAAGACGTGCTTGACCATTAATCTAAATACCCAACAGTGTTGCTGACATTATCCTTGGCAACAAAGTAAGAAACCTTCCCTTGTACGTTCTGCTATACAGTTTAGAGAAAGTTACTATCCTTAAATTGTAGTGTTACCACGGCACTTTCAAGAGAAATGTTTTAATGTTGTAATTTTGCATACCTTTCTATTGTTTACATAAGTATTTATTTGCACATTCGTTTTGTGAAAACCTGTATTATTTACGGACTGTATCCCACGCATTATTTTTGCAAATGTTTGCTTATTGTTCAAGGAAGCAAATGCACTTGGATTCATTTTTGCGGTTTCCTTTACTCATGTAAACGTCTTCACTTTATTTATTTGTACTTTTCATAGCGTACGTAACTTACACGTATATCACTAACAGTGAATTCCTCAGGACTTTAACGGGACATGACACAATATTCGTAGGTAGCACTTATCAAATTACAAAGATAATCAACTGACAAAAGAATTCATTCCTGAACCCAGGTTTTGCAGTTATATCTGTATTTGGCTTCAAAATCCTAATGCCAGTTATGGAAAGTTTAGAAGTCTAAACTGTTATATATAGATCTATAAGTACTGACTTTATTTTTAGAATGATGTAACCCAGATGCTGCCATGTACATTTACTAATGTCATTGCCATTTGAAAAATGAGCCATCTGGGTGACACAATATGGCACTTTGTATGATTTTTAATTTATAAATTAAATGTTCCTGTCAAAAAAATTATGTGTATTGTTTGTTATTTCTTTAATAGATCAAAACTTTTTCGTTTGTTTTTTCATCTTTCTTTCTTTCTTTGTTTTTTTTTTTTTTTTTTGTAATTTCTTAATTTCCTTATTTGTTTGTATAACACCAAGTTAAAGGGATAATAACTCTTCGTATGAGATCTATATTTCACAATAAAAACATTGTGAATAACTCATAGAAATAGAATATATTCTGTTTTACCATAAAAATGGCAGTTATAACTATAAATTCTGATATTTGAGCTTGTCTTTAAACCACGTGACCTCCATTGATGGCTATACTCTGTTAAAATCTCTTAAGAGATTTTAACAAAAAACCAAACTTTTTAGAAAAAAACCAGGGACTAACTTTGAATGTAAAAATGGATTTATTAACCATTGGTAAGTATGGGAAAATTGTTGTTTACTCCAGGAAAATTCATTTCTTGGCCGAAACGAAGAGTTATTATCCCTTTCATCGTTTGCAACATTCCTTTTGTTTCTATTCCAGGAGGGTAAGCCAAACAAGATTTACATTTTTAGAACTAGCGAACAACATCAGTTATTCCCTATATTTCATCAAAACACATGGCATTTGTGCAATAAACAAATTTAATTGCTTTGAAAACTGGCGGTTGATTGCCAATGACAAATAGGTTAAATGCACCGAGAGAACTCGAATCTAAAACGGAAGGACTTAATTCTTGCGAGAACGGTCGCATACCGTTTCATAACACTAGGACACTAGCGTGATGGAAAATATCTGAAATATCTTACAGGCAATGGTTTTTACATAAGTCTATTTTCTTATATAATTTCATTTGGCTGGAGGGAGAAGGCCTTAAGCTAAATCTGTGAATTGTTTCCGACTCCACCCTCCAACTTCATTAAAATGATGTTTAAATTATTTTAGATATTTCCAAACTAAGAAGCAAGTAAGGCAAATAATACGTAAGAGATCAAATATATTTCACTGGGAATTATTTCGGATCTACTCATGGTGAAGGTTAATAAATACAAACAAAAATCACCAACCAAGTCTTTTGATGTACGACTGTCCATTAATTAAGAAATTTTGCACTGACAGACATAACTCATGGAACTAGCAAAAATGAAGTCTCCCGTGGTTGAGCTACAAATATTTTTGGTATTGTGTGTGTGTGTGAGGGACTGATAATCAAAGGGTTGAAATCAGGAGGTTGACGGGGTCTGATAATTCCCGAACATGTAACATACCATGTGAAAAGTGCATAACCTCACGTGACTCTGCTTTGCTACTTAGACTTAATGTTTCAGAATACTACTACTCTTTCTCTCTTGCTCCCTTTGTGTGTGTGTGTTAGTGTGTGTGTGTGTGTGTGTATGTGTGTTAGTGTGTGTGCGTATGTATGTGTATGTTTCTGTAGTATAAATCTGTTTTACGTTCCTAGCAGCAAAATTGCCAAGAGAAACAAAATGCACGTAAATCATATCATGCGACAATGGCGTCTCTCGGAGGAAATTACGCCAATTGGGAAAGTCATTTGCTGAAGAAAAACGTATACAAATCATGCGGTGGAGCTTGCCAGAGGGCAAGGAAGACACATTGATGGGCTAAAAATGTGAGTCCGGTAGACAGCTAACACAGCTGGTATATAAGCCATCTCCTCTCTATGAATTTTACGAAGAAGGACGTGAAATTGAATATGAGTGCTTTGGTACGATTCTTTTAATAAATTGTATAGAATAACATTAACATTTCTTCAATTTAACCATAAAACTGGTGTATTGTATGGTAGATATTACCAGTGGTAGGCCTATTCATTGGATAAAAGGTTTAGTCGATACCACCAATACTAGAAATCACAGTTCTCTCCTTTCTCTCTCTCTCTCTCTCTCTCTCTCTCTCTCTCTCCATGTAAATTAAGAATTTAGGAAAAACAAATATTTTCTATGATTTCGTTGTAATAATTGGCCTAAACATTTTCTGATTGTCCAGTTATTATGGTACCGCTTACATAAAGTACTCTGCGCATATAAAACGATTTATAGACGAAGGTCTTAAAGTCCCCATTCAGTTAACTACCAAACTCTAGCTTAGACTACATTTAAGATTTATTAGCCTTGAGAAAAGAATCGGGTTTTGCGTCAACTCTTTTTTTTCCTATATGCTTAGACGGTGGCCACGTCGCTTCTTATCGCATCTCCCCGTCAATATATTGGAGGAGTGTTTGAAATCCACATGAAGGTTTAGTAGTCAGAAGTTATCCACAAAATTAAGTGTAAGGACTTAGGGTCAAACGCGCAATTTTCCTAGAACGCTATCATCAGCATTAGCATACCATATCAACTGTTCCCAGGCATTGGAACGGTTCCCCTAAGTGAATAGTTACATTTATGAGGTGTGATCGCAATTAAAACAATCGCATTCAACAAAATGAGAAACTGGATTGATGATATTTGAGGAGACAAAGACCCAAACCAGCGGTGAAGTTTCTGGGGATGAATAGGGCATTAAAATGCAATTATTATGAAATTAGCTAAACTAGAAATCTTTTTTTTTTTCTAAAACGTCAGCATGGATTATTTCTTACACAATGTACCTAGTACTCGAACTTAATTACATTTGTCAGTTTATTTGCATGCTATTAATAACACCACTCAACTAAAAGGTATAGGGCACTCTTCGGTAAGAATGACGAGTTTAATCATTACGGGGGTTAAAATGTCACAATATCCGTCTTCATTCTTGCCAAAATGGTCATTAGGGAACCACTGGTCTCTTAATGAGTGAATGACCTGAACACAACCTCGTGCAATGACGTCATATTCACGTGCACCTCAAACGTACGTCTCAAACGTATGCGATGATTATACAAGTGTCTGGTCTTTAAACTCATCACGCATTTTTCAAACGTGATTCATTCTTTGTTAATGTCTGAAACACCTTTATCTAAATGAAACTCCTGTTTGGTTTTTGATACACAAAGGGGCACAAAGTATACACACACACACACACACACACACACCTATCTAATTAACCTTAACGTTAATTATTATTCATTTAAACTACTCAGTCAATTTTTTCTAACTGACTTATGGTTCAGCTCTAAATGTACAAATGCCTAAACTCCGGGGTGCGGAATGTCAAATATGGTCCAGCTTGATAAAAACAAACAGCATGAAAAGATCGATTATAGACTGAACAACCAACTGTGAGGAACTGTGAAAATAGGTGGGTTTACACGCACGCGTGTGAGTCGATTGCATTCCAAAAGAAATGTAGCTTAAAAGCTGTTCACTGGTAATTTTCCCAATGAAAAGTTATAATTATTATCCATTCAGTATGGTCCAATTACATTTCCCAGTGACTAGGACCTATTCTATGTCTACGGTGCTAAAATAACAATATCAATTTGGAAGTAGGTTTACACAAAAAGATTATACAGAAAACATCATATTTAGGTTTGGGAAACAATTTTTTTATAATTGTGTGGCAGTTAGTTTGAAATTATTTATTGATGAATATTACACATACAGCATAATGAGCTACATTCTTCGTTGTTTTCAGGTCACATAATTCTATTCTGTTTAGGGCCATCGATTTAGCCTTCCGAACTTCCCATGGAAATATTGCGGCACACACGGGGAGACAAAATATGTTACATATTTACTGAAAGGAATTTGTGTTCTATGTAAGTTCAAATATTTCTCAGGGAAACTGAACTAGTAAAACTGTCCACAGTGATTTTCAACAGCCATTTTATGTGCAAATCTATTTTTATACTAATGTCTCTTTTTTTCTATTTTTTAATAAACCATTTAAAAACATTAATTATGACAAAAACTATAGACTCACTAAAATTCATAACATGGAAGATATTATTGAACCTATTATCATTAGTGAACTTTTCACATTTTCATCTTCAAATAACTATCTTAATTATAAGGAAACCTGCGTTAGCAAATTGTGGTATGTATCATTTATATCAGAATACCATATACGGAATCATAACAGTGTATTGACCAGTAATGGAATTAATTGGAATTGATAATGAATTGTACTGATATCTGCCCTTCAGGATTTCCCCGCACTGATCACGCCTTTAATTGTTTTTTCTTTCCAGTGCCTATGGCATGATTATCAGAAATTTTCCATTCTCATTTTGCATACCATGTTGATGGTGATAGCAAAATGCATCCTATAGTGAAATTAACCTATCAAATAAAACTGTATCCGACTTTAACCCTATCCATCTTTTCCTAACACTAAAACAGATTCCACTCTTGTTGACTCTTAAAGAAATTTAACTTACACTCAATGACTCCCTTTCCTTTTACTTGGTTCCTTTTTAATTATTACCTGCTATTAGTGAAAGCGTAAGTCATTAACTTTACAGCATTGGTATTGCTGCTTTTGTGTACACTTATCATCATAGTTTGTCAATAACTACTTTTCTTGTCCTTTTCCTTCTTTCCAATTCATGGCCGACCTTTTCTTTCTTTGTTATTTCATGTAGCTCTTTGAAAATAAGTCGTGACGTACGTATGGTGACGGCAAAACTTACAGTGCGTCAATTTAGTAGATGAGATGAATCACAAAAATACACTGTGGGGCGAGAGTTGTCGTGATTGAAGGAAGCGGAGGTAGCACGGGTAAAATATTAAACATATGATACTCTGACATTGGTGCCCACTATCCCCAATGGCACACTAACAGAGAGGGGCCTTACTTCACAGTGCAGTGTAGGACGGTATACGTAAAAGCGTTGTGCGTTTTTATTTTAACAAAACTAAGAATCTGCAATAAAAAAAATGAGTGACAGAAAACTAAGTTGAGAAAGAAACGTGAAATAACTGTATCGCTTTAGACACATATCATGATGAGTTGTATACACCTAGCAAATGATATAATATACATGTATAGTTCTATGATTCGCATTGTTCTTCGATTCTTTGTATCAGATAATGTTCTATGAAATAGTCTCAGCAAATTAATCCTTGGATTACCGGATGAAATAAAAACTCGCAAATACTTCGCAGTGACAGAGCAATGATCAAATTTAAGAGAGAGATTTATAAAAAAAAAAAGAAAGCGATTAAAAGAAATACGATTTATATCACTTCTACGATTCAATTTACTTTAATTAAATAAGTGAAATGCAGTCCATCATTACCATGGTATAATATGTAGAAATTGTGAAACGTGAGATAATTCAAATAATCTTAATATAAATATTCACAAAGCAAACAAAAATTGCACTCATCCCCTGACCGAATAACATTGAGAAGCAGGGTATTGGACAGCATTAATCGTTGATACAATAATCATTATGCGAAACGGAAACAGATCATACCATGGTAATAGCTCAGTATTTGTGGTTGCTTTTAGTATAGTTAGATACACGGTAAGTCTATTTGCTGAACGTTCCAGGCTGGTAAATTATGGGCTTCGTGAACGGGACACGGACGAGCGCGTCTCGCTGTATGATTTTTATACTTGACTGCTAAGACGCGTAACTCCGTCGCTTCAACAACACCTTTTCTGTTCAAAAACGACGAACGCGAATTCATTGCCACAAATTAAAGGAATTAAGGAAATGCCTTATTTGAAAGTTCTTGATTAATGGCCATGAAGCCGCCCATTCCGCAATTCGGGAAATGCCAACTTTTTCCCAAATGTGAATCATTAGAAAGCGTTGATGGTGATTATGACCATAAGAACTAGAACTGTTTCAATTCCGTCTGGGCGGATAAATGTTACCTGTTCGGATGAACACATTTTCTTTAAAAGGCAATATTTTAGCGGGGTCAATTGAATACCTTTACCTTAACTTCAATGATGTGAAAGGAAATATCGATATCACGCCCATATTTTGAGGAGCCCAACTATTGTCAGCATATTGAATAGGGAGTTTGTCATGCTACCAGCTCCGAACAAATTTGACTTGATGATTCGGCGTACCTCGAAAAGATGGGGCAATATTTCACTTGGCATAGCGGACATTAGATGAAGACACCATTAAAAAGGGTGATTCCATTATCTTTTAATGGCAATCAGTGTCGCTACTTCGCCGAGAAATAGTTTGGCATCTGCCTGTGAACATGTTCGCGGGAAAGTACTGAAGCAGAGCGCAGTTGAAGAAAACTGCATGACGTTCCGGTCACGTGAACAGTCACCATTCCCGATTTTATTTCCAGAAAGCAGATGATCGATTTCTTTGAACCTCTCGATGAAGTGGGGTTATTTTGTTCTCTGGAATCCACTTTTAAAGACACATAAGGAGTGTTTTTAACCCACGTCTGGTCTCCACAAGGACCATTTAAGCGAAAAGACAACCACTTATCCGAATCTGTCCACGGCTTGGAACTGGCCCGAAGAATTATTTGCCAGAAGTAAGACGCCTGCGTGCGTCTCGTGCCATTAATAATTTGATTAGCCACAAAGCGGAAACCAGAGTTCGAGAACTCGTGGTTGTGCCTGATCCCCGCTCTGTATATAAGCCGCGGCCAGTTCTTGAGAACGTCAAGTTAGCGATGGCACTCGTGAAGGGATGGACTCTCCTCTCCTTACTGGCAGTAATGGCAAATTGTACGGCTCTACGGAAAAAAGATACGGACTCCGATTTAAAGGCAATTGGTGAGTAAATAAGTAAAGTTTCAGTTGGAGCTTTTCTTTAATACTATAAATTGTGAGCCTTGGTCGTACGATTTCTAAAAGTATTTCTTCAGTGCTTTTGATTCAGTGTAATCTTCATCTTTACATACGTATATTATAAGAAATATCTTAGAAAAGTTAATTCATATCTACAAAATAATGTAAATCCACTTTATAGCTAAAAATCAATGACAGATAGAGTATGCGCCATTCATTTTAGGTAAACTGAAATAAGTTAACAATCCGTAGTCTTTCCGCTGACGAGCAAACGTAGTTTTTAAAACTGAAATTCCATACAAACTTAAACTACGTTTAAGTTTAATTAGCTCACGACTACAACATAATCCCAGTTAAATCAACAGTGATTAATTCCGCCATTTATTGTGAACATTTATCAAATGATTAATTAAAGTCCGTGTTTATCCACGATAGATGATGTAGAATGTATTAACTGAAATATAACTTATTGTCTTTATCCGTTCACAGTATGTCGTAAACTTTCAAAATTATTATCTATTACTATCTATCTAAATTACTACTATATGTATATAAGGATACATATTACATTTTAGAAATGCCACACTTAATGTATCAGATGTAATTAAAAGAATGAAAAATTGGTTCCAAACTTTGCTACATGCATATTCTTGTTCCCGTTTAACGCAGTTTACTGCTTTTTTGATAATAAAAAAAACGCTACGAGAAGTTATTCTCGATGTAAAATAAAACGACCTCATTTATGCTAATAGCTTAATTATTGTCTTTATGCACCCGTTAAATCATTACGGCCAGATGTTGATTGCATGGCGGTTCAAATATATTAAAAGCTAGATATATTTGATTACTTTGGTAATATGTATAATGGCTGAGTTGTTTATAATTATTTAATTTTCACTAAAGCCAATTTATTTATTTTTTTTTTTGTTCTGATGTAAATGACCGTTACTAATTACGATTATCTGTATGGATAGCTAAGATGCTTTACATATTTGAATGAAACTTGATTTTCTTTTTTTCTTAAGTTTCCGTAAGAATCAGATCTAGGAATATACAGCCGTCATAATTTTACCACCACGTACAAACAATGCTCTTAAAACATCACTTGATATTATTAAAAGATAAAAAAAAACGTGCCGGTTTAGTGTTATATTCATTTATTTATTTTTCTTAATTCAGGCAAAGATGTGACGGACGAAGGCATAAGGGAACCAGTCGAGTATGGTATATTCGTCAAAACCCCCGATACTGATGACACCGATGGCATCGCATCGTGGCTTCTGACATACGATCCCGTCGTTATAGTCGATGTCGCTAAAGACGGCATGGATGAAAATGTAGACGGTGATTTGAACGTCGACTCAGAAGACGTGGATGACAGGAACGCCTCGGAAAAGCGTCGTTTCAAAGGAGGCGTGCGGGCCTACATGCTGAACATGTTCCGGCCTGGGTCTTCAATCCGGAATAACCCCGCCTTCTTGGGTAAGCGGGATTGGAACCAACATGAGACAGGTAGCTCTCAGATTAGCGTTGACGAAGGAACCAGGAGGCCCAGATTCTTTAAAAAACGCGGTTCCAGGATGCAAGCGTATCTGGCAAACCTGATGAGGTCGCAGACGGCGGGCAAACACAACCCAGCATTCCTGGGGAAGAGACAAGTGGAAGTACCTGGCATCCAGACCATCGTCCCTCAGGATATCGCGCTACAGAAACCCAGGTTCATCGGCAAGAGAGACGTGCAAGATTATGTCCAGTCGTTTTTTCGGTCCAAACCAAGCACTCGCCAGAAGCCAGGTTTTATCGGCAAAAGAGCCGTCAAATCGCGGTCCAAGAGAGACTTGAAAAGTTACGTGTCGGAACTGTTTCGTGCCAAACAGGGTAATCGTCAAAAGCCCAGATTTATCGGCAAACGGGACGTTAGGTCGTACCTACAGAACATGTTCAGGTCGTACTCAAATGCTAAAAACAAGCCAAGATTTATTGGAAAGAAAAGCGGGGATATGTCCGCCTTTTTGCACAATATGTTCCGTTCTCAGTCCAGTGACAGAAATAAACCCAGTTTTCTAGGAAAGCGTGACGAGCTCACTACCACTGCAGCCTCGGATGACATGGCATTGTCAACGTCGGACAAGAGGAGCAATCAAAACAAACCACGTTTTCTCGGCAAAAGAAATAGCTAACTGATGAACTCTGTCCGTGGCAAGTCTGGGTGGCAAATCTCGGGACTTTCAAACATCACGCGATTTCCCGTCTCGCGATCAGTGTCCCTTCTTACCAGTGACTCTGGTCAATGTCTGTGATTTCTATATCTCTGGCGGTGTGAACTGAGCATATGGCGAGGACTTAAAGTATGCATTTTAAGTAGGCATGATCTAGACTCTTTTCCAGTCAGTCAGTTTTTTTTTTCAATTAGATTTTTTATTTCTTTCAATAAATCAAGAGACATGCAATTAATTTTGGTTTTCAGTGCAATGACATTTAAATATTCATTTATTTAAATATTAACTCCATTTTATTTAACAAATCTCTGTGTGTAGGTAATTTAATGGTCGTGCAGGAATCTGCCCTATGCATCAGCAATGGGAGTTTCCTCTTAGGCAATTGTGTTTTAGAAAGAATTAAGAAAAGAACAGAGTTCGGCATCGTTATATCCAAATGTGAGAAATATGCCAACTGCTTTAATTTATTCATATTAGAAAGACGAACCGCTGTAAATAGCTCTTTTAAGTTAATTTTAAGATAAAAACTGATGATCTCTATGTACAATTACTATATATTTTAAGAGGAAATTTATAATGAATATTCACCATGTTGCAAAATCAAAATTGAAAACTAATCCAAACTTTAATGACTCAGTTTTTTTCTCTAGTGATGTTAGTTCAAACACTTTTGTATGTAGATAATCCGTGGATCAGCTGTGTTAATACAGCATTCGCTATAAATAAATAAATCAGCTATATATTGATGTAAGCTTGTGTTGTTGATGATACGGCGTCATTCAGGATAACGTAATATTTACTCAGATACTGAGAGAATTTCGAAGTTACTTGATAGCCTCTTTTGCAATGAGCAACATATCACAAACTCGGTTGAACAATGAAAAAGGCAGTAAGCAAAGCATGATGCTATTTTGATTTATATTCAATGATCATAACAACTGCAGCGTTAGCAAGGCTGGGGAAAATAATATGCGTTATCGAATGCGTTCGGTGCCGTTGTTAGCCCAATATTCGTTCTTGGCAGTCTCACTTGGCCGCTGCCTCTTTGTTCGAAGCGACAAAAGGGCGGATATCAGTCGTGTTTGCAAGTGGTTTACAAACATTATCAATGGAATTGAAATGTCACGGGAAATAGATCCAAGTTTACCATAACTAATTGACTGCATAAAAATCAGGGCGACTTAAAAGTAAAGTACAGGGACCCGTGCACTGTGTGTAATCTATGTACGCCAACGTAACGGCGTGTTTCGTAGGCGGAACGTGCAACAGAAATCGCGTGCTTCCGGTTGTAAATTTGGGAAATTACTAATCTGAAATTACTAATTATCTATTAGTCCCTAATATGTTAACCAGAATATGCCAAACGGAACTTCAAATTGGTGTCGCTATTTGCACGTGCGTCAAATATAGAGCTGTTTATTCTAGCGAAATCTCTTTAATTTCAATTTTGATAACTGGGCGACGAGATATTTATCGAATATACAGGCACACCATATGAACGCCAGGAAAATCATGCAGGATTTCTCTCGGTTTTCTGAGTGAAACATTTCAGTTGGACTTGAAGTATGCACTTTACGTAGGACTAAGTGTTGTATTTGTATATGTGGCCAGGGCTTTTATTCCATAGCAGCAAGTTAAAGTCTGTAGCAATATCTGCAATATGTACCCTGCCTTAACCCACCATGCGGGATAACAGTTTGATGAAAATTAATCAATAAAAGATCAATTATCTACATTGTCTATCACACGGGCTCCAAATAATAAACGTAATAGCATTTAATCAGGAAGTCTCGCATTTTCAAAAGCGTCACGCACAGTAAGAAATCTACCTAACCGTCGTAGAAAGTGTTAACAGTCTGTATCCAAAGGCCCTACAGATGCGATCAAAATAACCTGAAATTAGCTCTCTACCCAACTCAACCTATTCGAAATTTCTGCACTCCAACTGCGCTGTTCTGGTGAGTTTCCTTTCCATTATTTACTGCGCCCTCTTGTGGGCAATTATTTTTTATAATAGATCAATTGGGGTTACGCTGAAGAGATACTTTCTCACGACTCAGAATGAGTGGCAACCCTACAACCTTCGAGTAGGCTACTTTTACAAAATAATTGACGAAGCCCTAATTTCAACGATTCTTAAACAGTTTCCAAGTACCTACACAACTCTTGCTAATTACATGTTGATAGGTTGTATTATTTTACATACAAAAGGTACACCAAACACCAGTGAAGGTCGCAGTTGGTGGAGTGACTGTTTTTCTGTTCACGTGTCGTTTTTCAGTTGTCCGTTTCACGTGTTTGGGATCTTGTCCATTAATAAAGCAAACTGAACGAAATAATAGAAAACGGGTGTAACTTGTCGTCAATCCCCTAGACACTGATAAAGGACTTGTCCAGTTAAGGTGGATGAAAAAGCTCATATTTGTCTTGTATTATAACTTTTTAGTTTTACACGGTGAACAATACAGACTATATATAAGCAAGAAGTAAGCTGTAGAACAAATTACATGTCGTTTTCTATATTTTTCTCCTTACAGACCACTATTAAGCGTTGTTTAATTGTCTATTAACATGTTTGCTTAAACATGTATATCCATTTAATCTTTCGCTTAGACAGAACTACACTATTTAACTTAATATGCGTGTTTCCAATCAGCTGGTTAGAATGCATTTTTCCTGGGGCCCACAAATTACATTGCGTGTTTCAGAACCCCTTCTTAAAGCTGAAAATGAAATAGCAAACACTAAATACTTTCACGTAATGTTTTTGGACATGTTTACATATTCAGTCTAACGGCTTAAAACCCACTTATTTCATAAGTCACGAAGCTCTCTACAGTTGATAAGTTTCACATCTGAGCCGATGGCCTCGTGCTTTATGCGTGTAATCGCAACTTCTTCAGCACGATTTTATCCAATGTTCATGCCAATAAAATGGGTCAATATGCAGCGCTGAAAAGTAACGATCAGTTGATCGGGCAACATAAGAACGCCACTTTTTTCATTGAGTCATCAAAATTCCTATGTATTTGTTACAGCTTCCCAGTTAAAATATTTTTATTACAAAGCTCAAAGTCAACTAATTGTACTAATGTGGACACACAGTTAATCTGACACGCTCCTCAACAAAAAGTAGGAGAAGTTCGCAAAGTCATAACTTAGATTATCAAAAGCAATAAATATTCGTATGGTTAAATAAGTTCTAAAAACTAAAACAAGAAAAATGGAACTTAATTAACTCTGGCGGAGTGCAGTGTTTACCAAAATAGCGTCGCACCTAGCACATTCTATCGCAAACGTTCTGGCACATAGGCCTACACTGACGCATTTAGTGATTGAAAGTGATAACTGATAGTGAATGCCACTTAAGTGAGGTAATTTTATCGAGAGAATCATCTGGCTGATTTGTTCACAGGATACGATGTTTAATAATCCAAGTCAATGAAACTATGATCCAAAGTAGGCCTAGTATTGTTGTAGGAACCTATCATTTGATTTTAAACATCAAAGGCACAACTGCAGATCGTGCAGGGGGGGGGGGGAGGGGGGGCACATAGTGCTCTATACTTAATCCCACAGTAAAAATTTTCAGGTCTACAATCTTTTCATTAACGAAGCAACTTTTTAAAAATTCTCTGTGCCCCTTATCCCCCCTTAACAAAGTAGGCCTACATGTATTAGTTCCACCAGTTTAGTGCCTACAGGCTACATCATGCATGCATGTTTTTAAAAAAATGTTATATTTTAGCAAACCTGTCTTTCTTTTTCATTTTTCCTTTATTCAACTTTGGTTTGTCTGGCAAGTGACTGCAGACGGCTTTTAAAAAATCTCGTAAGTTCTCGTGGTTCCGACATGATAACCTGGTCCACTTCCACGCCAACTATGACGTCACCGGCATAACTAAAGATGGAGATACCAATGCCTGCAGGAGAAAAAGAGTGGAAAAAAACGGGAATTTAGACACGAAATGCCTATAAACTACATTAATTTATGTGACCGGAAAAAATATATTGCAATCAAACCAATCCACAGGCCCAAAATTAGTCTAAATTGAAATGAATAGGACTAAACACAAATACATGCATGTAGTGATGAAACGAATTGAAGCTGATAAAAAACGCAAATAGAATAAAGACGAAATAATGAAAAAAAAGACAAAATAAATTATACAAAAATATAAGATATGATGATAAAAGGTCTCATATTTATAAAATTTTGATTCCACCCCCCCAAGGGAAAAGATAACACGCAGAGATATAAACAGATGGATGGATATGTGGATGAATGGTTGAATGAATGGCACTCACCAACATTAGCTCTTTGTGGTGGCCAAAATGTCATCATGGTGACCTCACTTCCAGCTATCTGTATGTGATGCTGAGGACCAGGAACGTTGGATAAAATCATCGAAGATTTCCTTCCAAGTCCGTCAAACAGCCGCCGCGTGAGGCTGCCCGGTAAACGGCTCATGCTGTAACGTATCAGAAACTCATTCACAAGGGGCTCTGGCGTGCGTTTGATTGCGTCCATGCGCTGTTTGGTAACTCGGAGACGCTCTATGTCATCTGAGATGGAGGTAGGAAGACGTAGGAAAACTAGGGAAAAACGGTTTTCGAGACTGATTTCCTCCGACGCTGCTTGTAAGGCAACGGGGATTGTAGTCAACAAATGTGTCGGTGGGATTTCTTTGCGAGAAGCAAAGTAGTCAGTGAAAGCGCCCGCCATGCAAGACATAAGGACGTCGTTGACTGTTGTTTTTGTGGCATTTTTGATCTTTTTCACTAACGCTAGGCTGATGGGATCAGACCAAGTCACCAGCTTCACGCCGGACATTTCCCGCCCGTGCAGACAACTGTGATCGCCAACCGCCGCCAGTCGCTGGAGCGCTAATTTCGGTCCGAAAAAAATGGCCGCGATCGTAAACCAGGTTTTAGACACAGTCGAAGCGTACCGTTTTGTTTCTTCTTCTTTGAGCGGATTGTCCACAAGGTTTTGCAGGAACGCTCTCACGAAGGAAATGCCGTCAGCAATAGAATGGTGGGCGCGAAATAGAGCATAGTAAGTGTCGCCTGCGTCCTTCGTTGGGGGTATGACAATAACCTCCCACTGTGCCTGCCTCTTCTTAAATGCTCTCTGACTTAATTTTCCAACACATTCTTCAAGGTCTTTCTTGTTTTTGAGGGGAAGTCCATCATACATATACACGTGGTTGGCTATGTCAAAATCCTTTTCGGGCATCCATATGTATCTGAAATTAAAAAAAAAAAGATGTGTAAAATACATATAAAATATTTAAGGGCCCTACAAATCTTTTGCTGCTTTGCTTAAGCTTACCATGACTGTATGTCATGAAAACGTTGAAAAATATTCCATGCAGTGTATGCGCACAAAGACAATTTTCCATGGGACTTCATACGCACATTGAAGGTTATCCTGTAGTGGATGTTTCAGACACGGATGTTCTGTCCAAATTGTTGACCGCTTATTGAGGAAAATCATCATAGACGTCCAGTTTGTATTAAACCCATCTCTACACTAAAATATAATATCTAAGTTGCTAACCACGCAATTTAAAACTGACGCAAAACCTCTCAGAGGGTCTTACTCGTACCTGTGGAGCAATGTGGTGGGGTACTCCCTCAGTTTTGGAAAGAGGATTTCCCCTTGATCGTTCTTTGCTAAGACAAACTTTTTCAACAAGATTTCTCTCCACTTGATGACGTCACCCTGTCCCTTGGCAGCGAGGATGGCATTTATGATGGCACGGTTGTTCGGTGTGTCTTGCAACCATATCGAATCTACGCCTTTTATCACCTGAAATTAGAACTCCACCTGAGATTATGCAAAGTTAATAAATTGGAAAGTAAAGCGAAAAATGTCTTGGAATGATATTACATTGTATTTTCACATGTTAAAACTATAGCTGAGCAATACATTAATTGGGCAAATTGTATTCAGCTCTTTTTGACATAACATAACATAACATAACATAACATAACATGTTTCCATTCCTTACCGCTGCTTCTCCATTTGTTTTGTATCTAATAATCTGTTCGTCAACCCGTCTATATATGCGAAAACTAAGAGACAGCGGAAGAAGCACTGGCAAAAGGACCAGTAGCAGGAGGAATGCAGCTAAAGCGGTAATGAATTCCCAGATTGATGTGAGCGCATTGCGAAATGTCCTCAAGACCACGTTGTCGGTTGGCCCTGTATAAAAATTGGTTTTGGTCATCTCGCTTACTTCCATTGTATCTGTGTAAGTCTCAACGTGTGGTGATTTATCAAAAGTCACCTTTTTCAACTCCTCTGAGGTAGAAGTGACCCCTGCTAGGGAAACGCTTTCCGTCGTCCTATTTTTCATTGATGGAGGAAGCCCGTCGTCAGCCACACCATTATGTAAAGCATCGTCTTTATCACCAGGCATCTTCTTGAACCTGTTTTATAAAAGTATTATCTGATAGGGGGTCTACATTTATCAGTGTGTCACCGCTGTGTTTACACAAAATGGATATTCCTATCGCTAATGCAGCAGAGTTGTGTCAACTTGTTTGTCTAGAATGTCACTGGCTGGTCTCACTTTCCGCTGACTTTCATGCAAAGTGATCGGACTAAACTGGACTTCTTTCGAGTGTGACCTTGCAATATGGCAACGGTCATCTGTCATCTGTCTGAACAATTCAACAACGACCTTTGTAATGTCAGTAGAGTTTATAGCATCACCCACTGTCCAGACTGTCTTCCCAAGAATCAGTTTTTCTGGAGTCTTACTGTTCAGAGTTCAGAGTTCAAGGGCGTCCTTGATCTGACCCATCCATTGTCGTTCGAGGTTGTCTGTGCATGTAGAAACGTCTGGCTATTCATACCGCGACCTTGGCTGTCTGAACTGTCTTTCACGTTGCCTGTTCAGTGGAAATATCGTGGATATACACATGTAATAGGCCTAGGCCTACTAGGTATTTGTCACCCGATACTACAGGTTATCAGTTTGACCCCACTTGTTATCATACACACACACTCACACTGCATGCGCCCTGAATTCAGTGAGTTTGGCTAGTATTCTGGAGCCGTAATCTCGAAAATTTGTAATTTAAAACAATTAATAAATATTTACTTGACTTTGTGACTTGGACTTTGTGAAAAGTTACAAGCTTTTTAAGTTAAAAAAAATTCCGTTCTTTATCAGTATATGCGAGTTTTAAAATTACCAGTAGGCCTACGTACGAGCCACATACGCAGTGCCCTCTGTACCTCGAGATCAGGTTTTAAAAACGAATTAGCTATCAATTGCCAGCTCAAGCCTCAGATTTGTGAGCACGAACGCTCAATTTAACGACTCAACCACCATGCATGTTATGGCCTACGGTATCTGCGTTAGAAAACCCTCGTATATAGGCCCTATGGCTATCTGGGGCGGACTATCTGAACAGGTGCCGTGTAGATGTTGTAAAACACAGTGAATGGGAATTAACGTGTCTGTTATCACGCGCGCATTTTTGCAGAGTTCATTGAAGAAGGAAATACCATATCAAAATCAATATTCAACGAAACTGTGAGCAAGTTTAAGTACAGCGACAATTTTGATGTCTTTTTCATTTCTCTCTTTTTTAAAGTGCGGAAGTTAATGCACTTAAATCAAATTTTATAGAAGATTGCTAGTAAGTTGACTGGGGCTGGAAAACAAATTTTAACAAAAAAAAAAAAAAAAAAAAAAAAAAAAAAAAAAAAAAAAAAACGCCGTTTTTATCTAATGAGCAGTCGATTTAATAGCAGCACGAGGACGGCATTACATAGGATTTTCTTGGCACGATGTAAGCTTTAGTATCGACGCGTAGTAACGATCAATTTCACATCGATAATGAGACAAAACTGAAATCTTGTTGAAAGAATTCGGGAAAAATCAAGATTTTTAAACCGAAAAAATGCCTTTTGGGGTAAAACCACTATGTGCTACATGCAAAACAAACACTTCAACAATGTGGCGGAAGAATTCGCAGGGAGAAGTGCTATGTAATTCTTGTGGACTGAAGGTTTTGAACGGCGGGAAAGAGGTCCTTCTCGCAGGGCCTGGGTCGGTGGTCTCTGGGACAGCTGGTAACGGGAACATGCCGGTCACTTCCACAGAACGTGAACGTGAAACGTCGACCTCTTCCAGAACACAGGTGAAAGAAGAAAAGACTTCAACCAGTAATAACACAGGTGTTCGGAAGAGTGCTAGAATAAAGCCGTCGAAGAACAGGGTTCAAAATTCGACCAAATCTTTGGCGACAAAGGGAAAAAATAGAAGGGTTATTTTTAAGAAAAATGTGAGTACTTAGCAAACACTTCTCAGCTCATGTTCTCTTATTTTGTTATTTAAAGATTTTTCTAACAAAAAATCTTGTGGCATAAATTTCTTCTGGTTTCTTCTGTTCTATTGCTTCTTTAAAAGGGTAGACTGCGTATTAGCTTTAAGATCATGAGGGCAGGATGAAGATTCTTTGAAACTTTGAAATACAGTTGGCAGAAAGTATTCCTTAACATTTGCATTTCAGGACCTTTTGATTGATATGTAATATTAACTGGACATCAAAGTATGACATATACTATTCATTTTTCTATTCACAGCCCATAAAAGCAGCTGTATCAGTAGCAACCATTGTTACCAGTGATTACATCTTCTTCAAGGTAAAAGCTCTGCATACATTTGCTGTAGCACATATTTTTTATAATAGGACATGTTATTGATTTTAACAGTAGCATTTTTTTGCAAGCACACCATTTGTTATTTGACAACTGTTTTGTAACAAGAAAAAGACAAAAACAAAATATTTACAGGTTGCTACCCAAGGGCCCATGTTTGACCTGGGTCTGTCGGATGGGTAACTGAGGTTAGAACATATCAATACAGTGAACTATGCAACCTTGCATTCAAATTAATAACAATTTTACAGTGAATGCTCATTTTTACTTGTCTTCATTTCATAGCTATGTGTTTCACTCTGCACTTTTTAAAGGAGTCTCTTGGAATATTGTTCATTGAAGAAGGAAATGCCCTATCAAAATCAATATTCAACGGAAGTGTGAGCAAAAAATTAAATATATAAATAAATAGATAAAAATTCAATTCAGGGTATGTACTGGCAAGTTGGGGACATAGTTTCACTGATGGATCATGGAGGGGGAATCTACTTTGCTCAAATCCGTGGTTTCCTTCAAGACCAGTTTGCCCAGAAAAGTGCTGTGATCACGTGGCTGCTACCTACCACAGAGAGCAAGAAAGATGAATTTGACCCAGCTACTTTCATTCTAGGTAGGTGGCAAAGAGCTCTCACGAGAACTTGTTTTCATCTGAAATCACAATATTTAAAAAAAAATTTTTTAGATATCTTAACAATTACATTTAAAATAACTTCTCTTTTCATGTGAAGTCTGCTGGACGTTAAATTTTAGACTTAAATATATTTTCATTAATTTGTTGTTGTTATTTCAGGTCCCGAGGAGGATCTCCCAAGAGTCCTGGACTGTATGGACTTTATATGTCATGCTCCCTCGGACTATTTTCGTGCAAAGGTGGCCCCTTACCCCACCCTACCTACTAAGCCAGACTTGGGCTTTATCTGGACCCGTGTGGGACCCAAGATAACCAAGTTACCTACTACTGATGAAATATTTAGTGGAACTGTAGAAACTGATGACATTCATGTTAAGAGTGAGACATAATATTTATGTACGCAGAGAGAGAGAGAGAGAGACTGCTTATGTACATATGCCAATAGAGAGATTTAATTGTAAATTTTTTTTATTCATGTGGAAATGTGAATAGTACAATGGAGAGTCTTGTTCATTGTACATTTTTTATATTCATAGGGAAATATGAATAGTACAATAAACCGGAATTGTACAAGTTCATTGACTTTTTTATAACTTATTAAGACTTTGGAATTTTCTCCATTTAAAAAAATATTAACGGAGGTATTTTCAAATTACAATCGCAAGGTAAATTCAGAAATGAGCCCAATTTTCTATATAAATGCAAGATATCGATCAGACAGTTCTGAAATGTTCTGAACTTCACAGATGACAGAAACATGGTCGCCTTAGCTTTACTTCGATTTATTATAACAAAACATGAAAATGATGAGATGAGCACAGGTAATAAATACACAGAGTAAAACAGTACAATGGGCATGTACTTAATATTAATAGTAATTAAAAAAATTCTAATAACATGCTATACGATACTTCATGTACAGCAAATCTAACACATGCCATACTATATCTGTATATATAGCATACAACTAATGGCCTATACCATATTTACAAATACCTATAATACATAAAATGATGAATGGAAATGTACAATGCACCTTATTTAATCGTGAGCACACTCGACACAAAATGCAGAAATCATATCACCTGAAGCAAATCTGTGGTCGACCACTTGTTTTCCCCATGTTATTTGCCTCATAACTTCCACTGAAATGGTCCACCTGGTATCATGATGAAGCTTCGAAATATTGCCTCAAATTTTAATACAAAGGGTGATACTTAAATGAGGTTATACAGTAGACCTTGCATAGAATGTCCCAGCAGAAACTGGACACCCGTGAAGAAGGTACTGAATAAGAAAGTTCTGGTCCTTTATAATGACAAGGAATAGAATGTGTCTAAAACAGACTTGGCATACAATGGACAAGAATAAGACCCAATTAGGATTTTAAATGTCAAAGAGTGCATTCCCATAGATTTAGATCGATCTATCCGGATCGACTTAACTCCTTGGGGGTTCACGCTAAATTGCTGTCAGGTTCCGAGAGCCGAGCGTGCACAAAAGTTAATTTCCCCCTTACAGCTTTTAGTAGGCGGGACAGACATTTAAGCCAGTCAGGCTGACACCAATCTAGTGAGACTCCCCACGGGGATAGATTGATCTAAAAATCTATGGGAATGGGGTCAAAGATCAAAAACATGCACAAGTAGTGCACTTTCATAAAATTCAGCAAAATAGTGGGTTCAAATACAAGAACCAAACAAAACCGCCACTTCTTAGTTTTATCCACAATGGGATGTAAGAAATGAAGAGTATTAAAAAATTGGTATTTCCTCTTTGAAAAAGCAAAATGTCTGCAATGTCAGTGACACGGGAACATGTTTAAATTTTAGCCTGGACCATGTGACTATAATATTAGCATTAGCAGACAGAGTACCCAGAAATTACATCTTTTCAAATACTGTAGATCATCATTTCAAATGTAGATGAAGCCAGATGGACTTAACAATCTACAACTGAGCACACAACATAAACAACACATTTACAGCAGTATGGACCAAGTTTACAATAATAATTTAAAAAAAATTGAACTAAAACAATTGCCCATGTCCCTCACTACATGTGACACAAAAGCAGAGAAACTGTGACAAATGTACAGGCTACACTAACAGACAAGTTATGTAAATTTACACAAGTGTCTAAATTTTCAATGATGTTTTGCATCTTGGTTAAAAATGGACCATTTCTTATATTACAAGAACAACATCGTGAAAGAAAGGCCAGTTCTAACAGCTTGCTTTAGTGTTCAATATTTCAAGAAGACTTTTTTCCTGGAAACCCTGGACAAAAAGTCCCAATGATACACATTCTGGATGTAGATCAACTACGGTCAAATAAATTATGTGATTATCTTACAATGCAACTTTACAAAATGGTGCGCAAATGTACAAACATTTCTACCATAACCATTATAACAGTTACTTAGAATAAGTAATCAAATCAATACTTAGTGTCTTATTACTATGGTAACTATTACCATAGCAACATAGCTTTGAATACAATTTAAAACGGACACCTTGTAATTACTACAATGACTTTTTTCCGTGCCAGTAGTCGGCAGAGTAAACTTGGTGCAACTGGACCCTGTCAAAAGGCTGGTCAATATTTTTGGTTCCTCCAGGCAGTAGGAATGCGTGTTTCTTTCTAAAATGAACATCACAAAATCCAAACACAGAATTCATTTGCCCTCTAATATGCAGTGCAAGTCAAACACCCCCCCCCCCCCCCCCCCCCAGGAACTTAAGCTGTGTTTTTATTGTAAATGAACTTTTCCTTTGTCAATCTCTTTCCTGAAGATCTTGCCCTGTTCATCCTTTAAGTTAAAATTCAATTGGCAATGGCTATTTTTTTTTTTTTTTTTTTGTGCAATTGTAGAACTGGAAGCACTGTCTGAGACTCACTTGGAAAACAATAAAGCTTGCAAGTGTTTAACATTGAAAAACATCCAATTTCAACATGGGAATTATTTCTGAACAGATTAAACATTGTAATGAGATGACTCAATCTAAAAGATCACATTACACATCAGGGCAAATAAGTTATTGGTTCCCACTATATCAGAAAAACTCTAAGATATAACAGCTTGTGCTCTGCTCTTACTCAGCAAAGACAAATGATAATGCCTACAATTGATTTTTTTAGACTTGTCTATTACCATATCTCTAAGCAGCAATTCTGCAATGTATATAAGGCAACTGTTTATTTATGTAGTACACCATTAAGATACAGTACATCCAAAACAAGGCAGTTGCTACATAGACGGTTCTCTAACATCAGCTGTGGGAAGTATGAATTCTATATATATACGGCAAAGTACTAGAAAGGGCTATATTCTGAGACTCTGCAGCAGCGAGAGCATTGAGTGAAGATCTACTTCTTGGAAGCTGTCATGGTTCTGGGTATGAGACGAAGCCTGCTGCTAGAAACACCAAGGATGTTGATCCTCTCCCTTTCATACTGGGGTCACTGTCTAAAACCTATAAAAATATAAGTTTATGCATGTTATAAGGATGATACTGAATACTTGGGCAGTACATGTACATGTTTTATCACGTCAACAAATAAGTTACTCGGTTATAACTTCTACTAAGTTAAGTCAAAGTTTCATTTAACTGGGGGTGAGGGGCTTCGCATATGCAAGAGCTTTAGCCAAAGAATTGGACTAAACTTTTAGTCCAAAATGTTTGTTAACTTCAGTTAAAAGTAGATAAGAATTATTAGTCCATTTAATAATGGTAAGAGTAACTGGACAAAATATCTATTATGTGTAGGACATTTCAACATTCTTTGAAGCAATTTCTTTAAGGAAAGGGCAATGTTGCACCTTTTGTTTCTACAACCGTCTTAATTGCATAAAATTAGTATACTTTATATTCTTAATAACATGCTCAACCCTTTTCAAGAAAATCCTTGGACATGAGTAGCTGGTAAATAAGAAAGCAACTAAAAATATGAACTACTTAGGCCCTAATGAATGTTAATTGTGGAACCCACTGTGTTAGTTGATAAATTAGAACTTCACAAACACCCAAACAGACCTTCATGGCACACCAGCATATATCATGCTATTATGAATTAAATTCAAAAGGCTTTGCATAAATGTATCCTTTATCTTAATACTGCAATTGATGTATCAAGAATAAAATTATGCTTTTTTTGGAATCAACGTGTGATTCTCAAATTGAAAATTTTATTATTTGATATTCAATCTTAAAATCAGAATTAGAATCTTAAAGGCGGATTTTTCTTTTCTTCACAAGTGGGGAATGAAATCAGTACATTTATATGCCGATACAACTTTTGAGCTTATTCCAGACATCACTGCTATTACCATAATAACGTCATCAGATTAAACATTCTAATTATCTTTACATAGGAATTCAAGTTTAAATTTAACATACAATCTGTTACTGAAATTAGGATAAAATGTAATATCACATAAATATGAAATATATAGAACAGTCCATTGGGTTAAAATTTCAGACAAAATGTGCCAGACTCTATAACGAAATTTCCCGAAATAAAACAAAAAAAAAAAAAAAGGGGGGGGGGGGGGGGGGGTTTACAGACTAGTGAATAGGCTCACAGCACACTCCTACCTACTAAGGAACCAAACCAAACCAAACCACGCTGAAATAAGGAGACGTCCCAAACAAAATGTCCGTGGAGAGGGAGACTTAAAGGAGGTCTTACTTTTGATTGTGCTCATGGTGCCTGGTTACTTTGCATAACATGCTATATAACACTTGCAGGGAGTGTGTCAAAAAGTGGATCATTACTTTTCTGTTGAGTGCTCCCCCGCCGCCTCGGTAACGTGGGGTTTTCTGGGCAGCCATTATGAGTCAGCAAGTCTACGCAGTCCTGTGCTCCTTTTGTGCGAGCATACCATAATGCTGTTCTGCCATCGTGGTCCACAGCTTTTACGTCTGCACCATACTGAAAGTAAACAAGCAAAGAAGCTAGAACTTATGATTCACACGTGCAGTCCTGGTAGCATGCACATAAACACATGCTCTCTCTCTCTCTCTCTCTCTCTCTCTCTCTCTCTCACACACACACACACACACACACGAACACAAAATCTACAGTCGACATACACATTTTTGTTACATATCACTTTCAAATTGATTAATTTCAGGATAAAAGTAATATAATTTATCAAAATAAATCAACACATATCATTCACTCTTTATTTCAAGTACATAGTTGCCTCTACCAGCCACAACCTACCCATAGTATTAATTGTATAATTGGTGTCTTTCCCAGGGCAGCCGCCACGTGAATAGCCTTGCGTCCATCTTGTGCACTATAGGAGGAGTTCACATCATCTGGGGTTGACAGTGCGAGGACAAGTACAGTTGACCTAATATCATCCCTTGTTATAGAGTCTATGAGTTGCTGAAATGAAGAAATATGGCTGACTTAGATAGTTTCTTGTCAAATCAGGGGAGATAGTAGGTTACTGGGGCTGAAGGCAATTTGTAATAGCAAAATGCACCATTTTGCACTGTGTAACAAACTGTAAAAATAAAATTAATTACACAAACAGACTGAATTACTGCTCAGCCCAGCCAAATCCTTTTTCTACATCTTCAGGGATGAGACTGCCATTGAGTGAAAAAGTCTTAAAATATGGCTTGGGATCCAAAGGCCCCTCTACATTGATCTCAAAAATGATATTTTTGGCTCTCAAAAAGTCCGAAATCCACCAACAGTGTGAAAAAGTCTCATTACTGCATCTTGCATGAGTTAAAATGGATCTCAAAACTTCAAACATAACATTCTGCATGGAAAATGTTCCGTATCAAATAGAATGATATCATTTGTGCTTGTGAATCCAAAGAAATAACAAAATCCCCTTTCTTCACAAATCTTGGTGGAGTAACTGCAGAAACTAGTCTGACTGAGAACACTTACTCTTCCTAAAGGATGATCTTTATGTGGAGGAGGTGGAAGAAATTCTTTCAAATCATACTTGGCACGGATCCATTTTTCTTTGTCTTCCCTGGAAATGAAAGTGATTGTTTATTTTACGTGATTACATCAGAACCTTGCAACTGTGGATAAGACATTTTTCTCTTACATTTCAAACTACCATTTCAATGCAGTCCTCTTTTATTCAATTCAGTGTTAATTACACTGCTTAAATAATATAAATTTTCACATGAGCCGTAAGATACAGCCATGAGCTTCAGTGTCCTAAGGCATGCCTGCCTCTTTAATTTCAAATCTCCATTTGTACACACTTATCAGATTCTGACCGCTAGCAGGAAGTTTGATTTGAGTTTAGCTTGCCAATCACAGTTCCAGTCATCTTGATTTCTAGTTCTATAGAAAGGCCCGTAGCTGACAGTTATGTCTAACACTTGCAATCGACATGGAAAACAAATGCTGCTGAAGATCAGGTATGTGACAAGCAGAAAAGTATGGAAATGTGAAAATAAAGAAATTGCTCCCGGTCAAGTCTGAAACTTGGGGTATACATTCTCCTGACTTAACACCATGACACTGAGAACCAGGCGGCAGAACAGAACAGAGACATTCTGTGTGAGTACTGTGCCTACCTTGGTGTGCTGGGGGTTGGCTTGGCCTTGCCTTTCGTTATATATGCGGCCTCCCAGACCCCATTTGACACAGAGTTCCCTATTAATGTCATCACTCCCACAAGTTCTGGCCTGAAAGTGGAGAATTTGTGATTGAGATGACTAAAAAATGTCACATATTTATTTATTAATTATTTGTAAAACAAAACGGAATGTGGAATTTAACAAAATATTACAACAGACATCTCTACTATAAAATATATCATTGAAATCAACCATTAAAGTTTGTGGAAAAATAATATGGGCATGTTTTTTTCTTTCACAAGATGAACATCACTAAACAAACATGAGAGATACAAAAGCATGAAAAATTCAACTCAGACACAAAAAATGTGAACCTGTCCTCAAATTTCAAGTGGTTAGTTATGCTACTTACGGCCACTCATCCAAGTCTAAAGACCTGACTCTGGATACATGAGCACCCAAATTCCTATGTATTCCTGAGCATTCTATACACATTAAAGCACCAAGATTTAAACTAGCCCAGTCTGGGTCTGGAAGGCACAAAACAAGTGAATTATTAATAATATCATCAAAGGAGCACTGCTCATCATCTTGCTGAGTTTTTTTTTTTTAATCTTTTCTGATAACATTGTATACTACTCACAACACATGCTTATCTCAAATTTTTATACGCTGACTGTGAAATTCTATAAAGACTTAATTTTTGATAATATGGAAAAAAACAAAAAAAAAAACGGCAAAATATGTGTTTATACATGATGCCATTACTTACTTGGAGACATGCAATCGGCACAGAACTGATTTCCTCTGACAGCGCGAATCATTTTCACTGCCTCAGGATCTGTTGTGCTGCTGCGATTCTGAGTTTACAAATAAACGAAAGAATAAACATAATATGCATAATAACCAGCATTTATTCAAGCAAGTGGGACTTGTTTGCACTACTCAAATTAGTGACTGGTCTACTTGTTAATACTGTACAAAACTTATCACACCCAAATTGCTTTTTTAAACCAACATTTCAAAACATCTTCATTATTTCTATTCACCCATAGAAAAGAATTTTTAATGAATATTCTATCTTTTAATGCTTGTATTTATGATAAACTATCTTTTGCCGTGAGTAACTACATTTATCAGGGTAACACTACTTTCATGTGTGGTAAGATGTCTGTATAGGCACACTTACCCTAGCTTTATTACTTTCATTGCCTTGTAAAGAAGTTAAAATCTGCTGCTCAATGGCCGACACCCACCCTTCTCGCTCCTGAAATCGGTGAAGATCGACTATTAACATGGAATATGGTGTCAGTTGAAGTGAACATTCCCATTGGTTAATTTTAATTCAAAAATGAAAATTATTACTTGTACTCTCCCATAAAGATCTTGGTTTTGCTGGAACATTATGAAATATTAGATAAAACTTTGGGAGTACTGGATAAATGTTTAGTCTATGAACAAGAACAGATGCAAACACACAGTTAAAAGGGAACAAATAAAACCCGCAATTTTTACCTATAGATACATATTTACCAATCAGCATACACATTCACATCTGCATTCACACATACTTAGGCATAGTAACAAAAGTATAAGCACACATTTGCACACATGTATAGATAAACACACACACAAACAGGCATTAAACTTACGTCTGTTGTGGGTGCCTCAAACTGCCACTGTTTATTATCTAATGAAACTATCACAAATTCATAACCATCTGAGTCTGAAATATTGGACAATAAAAATGGTTTTAAAAAATCAGAAATCAAGTATCTCAACTGGATTAGAGCCCATTTAATATTCTTCAATTTCTATAATCATAACAATTCAAATATAATCATAGGCAGTTCTGTAAAAGTCATTTATGAGCCAATCATTATCTGTCTCAAAAAATAAGAAACAAACTTTAAGATGTTACCAAAATAACTAGAGAGAGGATGTCAAAGAACTCCTTTAAAGTGCAGTGTGTCAAATCACAGCACAATTACTTTTATACATTACCAAACAAAGAAATCACAGACTTAAACTAGAGGATCAGAGAGGCGATACCGCCTCCGGATATTGTACCACCAGCTGGAGTAAGCGCATTCGTATGGACCCCCCCCCTCCTAAAAGGGACACCATCACCAGTCTTGTGTTTGAGAAGCTCTATAAGATGCAATCAACAAGAGTTCTCAAAATATGCAAAAAAATATAACTAAAAATGGTACAATCAAGCAGATTTTCGAATTGACTTGCATTTTCCTACCCTTGATCACTACTGTATTCTCTAGACAAAAGGCCTATTGGTTTTCCTTGAAATGTGTTGTCAATGGTGCATATATGCTGACAAAAGAGAAAACCTTGGGGAAACAATGGGCACATCTCTGCTAGTTTTAAAGATACGAGAGGCAAGAAAATATGCAAAGCTCAGTTCATGGTGAAAAAGTAGGTCAAAGGTCAATTTCAATATCATAGTATATGAATTTCTATTCAAGTTCAATAGCAACCATGGGCATTTCTTTGCCAATTTTGCAGATTCAAAGGCCAGAAAACATGCAAAAAGCAGTTCATCATAAAAAGTAGGTCAAAGGTCAATTTCAAGGTCACAGATTGCTAGTGTATTACTTCCTATTCAAGTTCAATAGTAAGTATGGACCTATCTCTGTCAGTTTTGGAGATAAAGGTGAACGAAAATTTGCAAAGTTCAGTTCATAGTAAAAGGAAGGTCAAAGGTCAATTTAAAGGTCACAGTAAATTGCCAGTATATGACTTCCTATTTAAGTTCAATAGTAACTATGGATCTATCACAGCCAGTTTTGGAGATAAAAGGGAAAGAAAATCTGCAAAGTTCAATTCATGATGAAAAGTAGGTCAAAGGTCAATTTCAAGGTCACACTTAGATTGCCAGTATATGACTTCCTATTCAAGTTCAATAGTAACTATGGACCTATCTCTGCCAGTTTTGGAGATAAAAGGGAATGAAAATTTGCAAAGTTCAGTACATGGTGAAAAGTAGGTCAAAGGTCAATTTTAAGGTCACAATAAAATGTCTCTAATGACTTTCTAATCTAATTCAATAGTAACTATGGGCGAATCTTTGCCAGTTTTGGAGATAAAAGGGAACAAAAATTTGCAAAGTTCAGTTCATGATAAAAAGTAGGTCAAAGGTCAACGTCAAGGTCAGAGTAAATTGCCTCTAATGACTTCCTATTCAAGTTCAATTGTAACTATGGACCTATCTCTGCCAGTTTTGGAGATTAAACGGAACAAAAATTTGCAAAGTTCAGTTCATGGTGAAAAGTAGGTCAAAGGTCAATTTCAAGGTCACATCTAGATTCTAAGTAAATGACTTCCTATTCAACTTAAATAATAACTTTTGACCACCTCTGCCAGTTTTGGAGATATAAGGGACTAAATGTTACAATTCCGAGTTACAATAATGTGCCACCACAAAGTACTTTTTAATACAGCATAACACAAAAAACCCTTTGAAATACAAAAAAAACGGAGACCACTCTCAGTTTTGGGCTTTACATGCTCTATAAAATGCAAAAAAGAACGGGTCGCTAGCATTAACGGTTCCCGAATTAGAGACAGTTTTCAGTTTCGGTATCTTATGGCCGCTACTCCCGAGAAAATGCACCGATTGACCCCAAATTCATGGAGATGAAAGATGACCCAAAGGGTAACACTTTCCAATATAATTATTGGTTAAGTCTGTGTAGTGTCTGAATAACAGTGCAAATAATATTTTTTTTCGTAAAAAATTTCATTTTTTTGAAAATTTTGGCCCGTTTGACCTTGAAATAAAGGTCAAAGGTCAAATCCAAGGGCATATTTGAAATCTACACATATGACTTTTGGAAAGCCGTCTGTAGAAATTTTTCCCATAATTCCTTCCGTAGGGTAGATAATTGGCATTGAATTTTCAAAAATTTTGACAAGGGTGCATTGCAACGAGCGTCACGCCCAGGTCAATGCACCGACTGAGACAAAAAAACCTGGGGGTTCAAGTTGAGGTTATATGTGACCTAAATCCAAGAGATGGGGACAGGGGTCCTTGTGGTCTAGGAGGAGAAGCGGTAACGGTGACTTGTATCCGGCGCCAGTACGCGGAGCCGGCGGAGCTTACGGAGCCGGCGGAGCCAACGGAGCCGGCGGAGCTGGACGAGACGGGTCGGGACTAAAACCATGAGTACCGCCAGCGTACACGCTGGTGGTACTAATAAGTATTACTAAATTCTATTTAATTTAACAAATACCCTTTAGTTTTAACGTCAAACCTATCAATACTGGTACTAGCTGCACACATACACACTCACCATCTCCTGCCTGACTAGCCTCCACGTTTTTACTGCTGCTCTTGGCTCTGCGATGCCTCTTCTTCACGTTTGGCGTCTCAGCTCGGGCCATCTGTGCAGCACTCAACCCCATCTGAGCTATAGCCGTGTCCACGCCATTAGAGACACCTGCGATAGGACAAAGTGATGAGATAATTAAGTTAGGGTAAAGAATGTAATCTCACATGGAGATGTGTCTTTTAAATAGAAATTGACCTGAAGGATATTATCTCGTCTTTTTTCATTACTTAACTTCAGTTTAATTTTTAAATGCTTAAAGTTTCTTTAGTGACATGAATATTTTAATTCACAGAATAAAAGATTTTTGTTATCATATAATATTTCTTCTTGTTGGATTATTCTTTGTGGTTAGAAGTTATGATTATCTTAGTCCAATTAAGGTCAGGTTTTCATTCAAATACAAAATCACCACTTTTTATTTCCAGTTAAATATCAATATGATTCAATATCTGGCAAAACTAACTGTGCAATGTGCTAGTTGAGACAGGAGATCTCAACCGGTGCATTCACAACAACTAGGCTTACCAATATTAGATCCAAATGGAATAGGAATTGCAAGTAAGACAAAATACAATGTAAGACTAGTCATTCAACCTTATCATGTTATGATATACCACCTACACTGTTATAAAACTACACTTTTGGGGATTAATATTATATACATCTATTTTCTTATTACAAAAGTTACTTTGCTTTTGCAACTACCTTATCTATGCTACAACCTTTAATCATTTATTTCTAAAATTAGTCAACAATGATATTATAAACTGCTCAATTTAATACATAAGTAAGGACATGTCTATAATGTATCCCTATTGTTAGCTATTAAGTTCCGCAAAACATACACTTATTTATTTATTAATTATATCACATGCAACAAAAGACTGCAGGATACTCTACCTCTATCATCTAAATAGCATTTTTTTTACCTTTTACATCTTTATTTCTAATTTGTCTACATAATGGATCAAGCCCCCGCAAGCTACATTAACTAGCACCCTAACACATCGCCATGGCAACCAGCGTTTACCACCAGGGAACACGAGTTACGATACACTGCTTATCCACAACCACTGAATACTGTAAGCAACTCAAAACTTTGCAACAAATTGTGACAAAGCACATGCTCGATCACTGTCCGATATTTGTTGCATACATGCTTAATCCACTGCTCTACCAGTTACAACATATTTTTAAATACTGATCAGTATATATGAAGAAAGGGCATGCTTAAACATAGTAACTGCAGTTACAACATGCTTACTAGTAAATGGGAACACTGCTTATTTAAATTCTGTTATTAAATAAGAAAACCCATGCTTTTTTAACAATGCAAATTAACAGGTGCCATGAGTTGTATGACAGCAGCCATGTGCTGATGCCATACTATGTTGTGAATGCAGGATGAACATATGGGTTAATTAAACACATGCTTTGATATTACTATACATGCTGTACATACCAACATCAGAAAACACATCTATGGAAAACAAAGAAAGCAAACAGTTTGTTAAACTTGGTGTATGTGCATTTGCCATCCTTTTCTTTATGCCTTCCTCCCTCCCATCTCAAAATCACTGCCAAACGCAAACTTATAAAGCTTTATGCAAATTCAAGCACAGCAAGCAACACCAGCTTAATTATCTTATGGTACTTAAGGCAAATTCACATTTTCTTTTTTTTTAACACCAGACAAAGCCAGTGGCAAAAAATGCATGTAATCAATAACACTGGCTGATATTCTTCATTGGTACATATATGTCAGATATCGGTTATATATTTGGGTATATTGTAAAGCAAAAAGGGCTGAAGATTAAGCTTACACAAACCACATATCAGAAAAAATAAACCTGATAATTTATATGTGTTTTAATTGCTAAATCATTTTCTGGGAATATATATGTAAAGTAAAACATGACCATAAGAAGATATTAAGATGAAAATTGACTTTTAGTCATATTTACATATTTTGCTTCAAAGGCAAAGATGCAGAATTTAATAAGAAAACAAACATGCTTAAAATGCACAACTATTTATGAAATATAAAGATGCATCTTTTTCAGACTTCCTTAAGTTGCATCTTCATCTCCCAAAAGAAGGGAAAATATGAACATCTGTTGAGTGTGAACTTGAACTCATTAACTGCACTATTTTATTCCCACTGAACTTATCAAATCTACAACAAGCTGTTTTATTTTAGAGCAGACAAATTTCAAATCTTTTAGAACCCCCCGAAAAATGGAATACCACTTGACTTGTGGTCAGTATTGCTAAATTTTCTTTTATACATGTAGCATGCATCAGAAGTGTGCCAATACTTTTAAGACGAATTTTCAAGATACATGGTTACCCCTAGCTCTATGTGGATCATTTAACTGACACTCTAATCTGACGAAAATCCAAAAGCTTGACAGAAAGCTCATACTGACAACACCATCAAAGCATGCACACACATACAAGTGCATGTCAAATGACATCATGCATGCAGAGAGCACGTGACTCACCTGGTGTGATGGAGGAGTTGGATATAACAATGGCGTCATCACAATTACTGGAGACAGAACCAAGACGAGGACCACCGCCTTCCTTCTGATCCGAGCCCCCTGCCTGCATCACATTTTCTTTGCCTTTATTGCCAGGTTTTCCTCCTATACAAAATATAGAAAATTATGTTTTAAGGCCAAGGAAAAATTTCAAGTTGGTTTTGAGGAGTGGGATTGGCCCGAATTTTGAAACATATTTCTTTCCAAATGGACCAATGATTTAATATTTTTTTCAAATGGAAAAAAAAAAAAAAAAACATTGTAGATCTTATGGTGGTCTGGTAAGAGGCTGTGGTTTTGTTTTTATATTTAAAAATGGCCTACACTGTGGATTTGACATTTCTCAACCCTAAAACAATGTATTAGTACTGAATTTACAAACTATTTACATCAAATTTAATTCATTTTTTGTATCACACACACACACACACACACCTATAAAGCCATCACTAACTCACCCCCAAGTGACAGGTTATTCATCTCTGTGGTCACCCCGTTGGACCCAGGCTGAGTAGGACCCCGGGAACCTCGGGGTTTCTGTCCAGGAATCTTCACCGTTGTTTTCATTAAATTTATCTCTTTACCATGGACTTCATCCATATAGTCCTGCAGTGAGAGACAGAGAGAAAGACATGCGTTATGTGAAGATTAAAAAAAAAAAAAAAATTCTCAGCAGAAATAAAAAGAGGGTCCCTTTTCTGAAAAGATAACAGTGCAGAAACTAACAGAGTACAAATGTCTGACATAAAAATGTTAATACAAGGCAGCAAAGCTGTCAAATGTACAGACAAAAAGCAGGAAATAACTATGCACAAAATAGGCTACTGTCAATTCAGATGCAAAAGTACATTATGTTAAACTGTAAATTCAACATCAAATTTTAATTATGCTCAACAGGTAGTACCAATGAAAGTAAAATGTGTAACAAGCATAAGGCTTCAGGCCCATGAGAGTTCAAGTTCACACTTTGAAAATGTATAACTTCCAGAAAAAGAAGCCAATTAGACTGCTTTTCCAACTCAGGCTGCATGCCGATTTTCGAACTTGACCTCCGTTTTAGTAAGATCGATTATTCCTGAGAGTTTCACGACAACAGGCCTATCGGTTTTCCTTGAAATGTGTTTACAGTGTTGTATATATGCTGAAAAGTGAAAAAACAGCATAACTTCTACAATAATGGCCCGATCATGCTGATTTTAGAACTTGACCTGCGTTTTATGAATATTCATCAGCTCTGTAAATATAAAGCCAAAAAGTAAAACTGCCTTCCACTTATCGTGTTTACAAGGAAAGTGCACGGCAACGACGGCGACGGCGACAACAGACGCAGGTGATGGCAATATGTACAGACACATCTGTATATATTTACTGTAATGTTTGAGAAAAGTAAGTGACATGGTTTTTCTTAAATGGTCATCATGGGAGCAGTGCCCAAAATAGGTTTTTTTCAAATTTTGATGCAATATTACATAATGTTTAACAGCATGATGACCATCAATTTTTAAGAATAAAATATTAGTATCATGGATATTCAGAAAATGTGACTAGCAAAGGTCTTCAGGCCCATGGAACTTCAAAGTCACAACTTGAAAATGCCAAAATGTAAACAAGACAGCACTGTTCTGAAATGTTTTTTTTCCCATTTTTAACAATTTTTAACATAAAACAAAATTAACAGTTTACTGCCATTTTTATATTATCAACTAAGAAAATTGATGAGATGGGAAAAATATCAACAGAGCAGTGTTAAATGTCCAATTTCTTCCATTCTGAGATTCTGAACATAGTGAATGATTGAATCTGACAAACCGAATGATATGAGTTTATTTCCATTTTTGAAACTTTATTACACAATACATGATAACAAGTTTACCATCATTTTTACAAAATCAACTAACAATGTTGTAAAGATGCAGGAAATGTCAAACAAAAAACTTTTACGTATCTTATTAGTTTAATAATGAGACTGTTAACATGCCTAAGAATTGAATCTGAGGAAATGTGAAAAATATGCTGAAAAGTGAAAAAACAGCATAACTTCTACAATAATGGCCCGATCATGCTGATTTTCGAACTTGACCTGCGTTTTATGAATATTCATCAGCTCTGTAAATATAAAGCCAAAAAGTAAAACTGCCCTCCACTTATCGTGTTTACAAGGAAAGTGCACGGCGCCGGCATCGGCATCGGCATCGGCATCGCCATCGGCGACGACAGACGCAGGTGATGGCAATATGTACAGACACATCTGTGTCTGTACATAAAAAGAAAATTTTACAAAGAAAGGTAAAGATTCAATTGACCATTTTCTTCATTTCTGTTCTGATCCATACAATAATTATATATCAGTTAATTTCATCATAGGTTCATGGATACTTACATGTAAGCTGGGATGGTAGGTAAGCATTCCATTGTCATTGAGTGTCACATATTTTTTCTTCCATTCTCTATTTAAACCTTTGCTACTTTTCTTGTACAGATAGCCCTGGAGAATAAAATACATAAACAGTATCATGTACAATGAAAGCAGTGGGAATGAAAGTGCTGTTTTATACAATTAATAATGAGTTATTAGTTGCATATTTATTGTGCTCAGTGTTACACTCTGTTCAACTATTCTTAAATCCTTTATATTAAATAAGTAAATGAGTCACAAATATTTGTCTTCAAAATCAGTGGCTTCCTAGTTCCTAAGTATCACTTTCTTGCCATATAGATATAACATACTGGTCTTAAAAGTATAATGCACCTGTCTAATGGGTATAACATACCTGTCTAATAGATATAACACACCTGTCTAATGTGTATAACATACCTGTCTAATGGATATAACATACCTGTCTAATGTGTATAACATACCTGTCTAATGGGTATAACTCTTCCACTTCCTAGCCTCTCTTCATCCTTCTTGCTTGGCTGAAACATGAGACCACAACACTCTCTAACTGTGCTGACTACATACTATATGAAAGTATTTGTATTAACTGTGCATAGCACAGCCATCATAAAGCATAGATCTGAAACGAGGGGTTCTAGCTACTAAATTTCACAACTGAACAAGAAGTGAAGGTCGTACAACACATCTTGGCGTATTGCATATATATTTGGTTATCTACTCCTTCAGCATTTCTGAAAAAAAAGGGTTTAAAATTTAACAAGTATTTTAGGTGTTATGTGTTGTTATACCTCTGTCAAATGGTTAAATTACCCTAAGAGAAAACTTTGTTAATGTGTAAGAACTCCTTAGTGTTACCCAGCAAATCAGAGAAGAACAAAATCCTCAGCTCAAAACATTTCATCAGGAACAATATCCACCGATACTACTTTTCCATTTTCTGCTCAAACTTTGACAGTTTTATTTTTAAAAACGGAGAGATGCTTTGTGAAATCACATTACAGACGTAATTTTGGACAAAGAAGTAAAGTCTTGTCATTAAGACAGGAGGGGAGGGGTTGTTTAAGAGCATGACAATTGATAAACAGAACACCACATATACTTCTGGTGAAAAAGACTTATTTTTAAGCAAACAAATCCCCGTTGTTCACAAAACAAACAATTAAACCAATTAATCAGAAATGAGGCAACTTTGCTCTACAGAGGGAGAGGTAAAAAAAAGGAAGCAATTTATTAAATCTTCATAGAATTAACAGAGACATATTTTGGGGAAAGTTTTTTTTTATGATTTACTGAACATGAAGACAGAATTTTTATGATTAAATGAACATGAAAGGGTTTCAAAAGTGCAGTCTATGATATGAAGTGACAAAATCAGTTGTGCTCAATCCATATTTTAAACTTTTTTGTTTTGTTTTTTTTTTGCTTTGTGACTAGTGCAGTGTAATTATCACTTTGTTTCAATTAATTGGTTCAAAAGTGATGATAAAAATAGACCCACCCAATGTGCACATCCATGCAAAAATTTCATCAATTGACTTTCTTTTTTACTCAAAAGAAATTGGTTTATCACATATTACTACAAAGCAGAATCACCAACATAAAAGTGGCATACTTATTTGAAAGCAGAAAATGGAAAAAGCTCCCACCTTACCGTAAATAAATTAGACCGCCTCCTACTTTTTCTAGTTTGAGTGGGTGTGCTAGTTGGTGTGGGTAAATCTTTACCATCAGGTTTGTCCTGGAATTAGGAGTGTCATGGTTAACCCACTAGCGACCTCTACACTTAGTTCTAAGCAGTTAGTATTCACAGTGTGTTAGTTGCATCTGCAGGGATTTTATAGCTTGTTATTCCATCAGAGGTGCTTAGTAAAACTAGGCGACTGGCATGGTACAACTTGGGGAAATATAAGCAAACACCAAGTTTAAACAAGGACAATTTGGTGGGTGTAGGGCAAAGAAGGGTCGAGCAGAGAAATTTTCAACGACTTTGGGGAAAAAACATACCGAGCTGCATTGCAATTACAAAGAATTCAAGTTGTGTTAAAAGTGGCAAAATAACCAAATGCACAACCACAGAATTTCCAACGTTTTTTTTTTCCCCCTGATATTCAAACAAGTGAATTATGGAGAGATCTCAGTTGAAACCCCAGAGACAATTTTCAAAAGAACCTCCCACAGCAAGTAATTCATACCCATGTTATCCATTGGTATCTATGCATACAACAGAATGTGAGAGATTATGTCTGGAGACAGATGCATGGGGTAAATGAAGAGCAGGAATACCACTCACACAGCAGGTTGACAAACTTAGGCCAAAAAATGCTGTAAAAATGCAGCAACTGTTATTGAAAGTTTTACATACCACAATACAGGGACATGGGAATATTACAGGTTATATTCACGGTTTGTTAAAGAGTAGAATACAACACTCCCCTTTGTGCGTGTGCATGCATGTGTGTGTATGTGCACGTGTGCACATATGCGTGTGCTCCTGCACCCACAGTTACTTGGTTATGAAGCAACCCTGATACCTCATGTTTTAGTAAAATAGTCAAAGTCCAGTGCAAAAAGACATAGTGAGTTAGACACTCAGTCGGTTTGTTAAATGTCTTGCTATTGTAAAGCATGTGCTGCTAGATCGACTAGCCCTCTGCTGCTGAAAATGAATACAGGGTAGCAAAAGTATAGGCTACAGTGACACTGATCAAGCTGTAAATATGTTCAGACATTAATATCACTATAAGAGAAGTCACAATCCAAGCATATATCTGGAGCTGAAGTAGGCCAGCCATGCTATAATAGCAGTTCACCCTTGTGGTGAAGTTCTGGCATCTTTGTTCTATGGATTCAATGGTTAAAAACATGCACGCGTGCACACACACACACATGCATGCATGTTCATTTTCAAACACCTAAAAACAAGCAAATAGTATTGAATCACTTCAAGTAGTTATGCCAATATTTTAAGACATTCATACATGTCTGCATATGCACATTCATTTTCAAATATCTAATAACAAGCATATACAAGCAAATAGTATTGAATCACTTCAAATGGTATTGTCAATGGTTTAAAACATTCACAAATGTCTGCATATGCACATTCATTCTCAAATAACTAATAACAAGCATATAGCATTGCAGATATTAATGCTCTCTAAGGCAGAACCCCTGACAATTGAAAACAAGGCATATATCTACTACCACAGCTTTCTGCTAGCAGGAGGAAAAAGTGTGTATATGGTCCACATCCGGTATTGTGTACTGAACCTCAAATGTACAAATAAATACATGATGAAACAAATAAATACACAGATAAATAAATAAATAAATAAATAAATAAATAAATAAATCAAACACAATTTGCAAAGAGTATTATCAATATATAGAATACACATCACTGCATCATAAAATTTGGATCCATAGACCACATCTATACTAATGTTCATGAGGTATATGGGTCCAAATCTTTCTACTTCCAAGTGTGAATTATTCACCTAGCAGCAGGATACTAGTATATACTTGGAGTAATTTAATGCATGCTTCCTTTGGTGCTTTAATATTAAAAATTTTAAATTTACATTTTATCACACCTTTTTTTTTGTGAATTCACATGCAATTTATATTGTTGAACTTCATATGAATGGAAATATCTAAGTAGTATTCTTATGTAAGCATAAAAACCTAGCTGTAGCACCAGGCCACAAATAAAACAAAGCTCTAAGCCTGCACTTTTCCATGCTGATACTACTAGTATGCATCTAGTTTGACGTGAAAATGACTGCGAAGAGCTTCTCAACAAACTGGATAGTTTCAAGAGCAGTTCTATTTGATGCCATTGTCAAACTAACAAATAAACATACTACAGCGGCTGAAGGTTTGAAATAATTTTCAGTATTCTAACCCCGATGTGTTGCAAGAGCTGCAAAAGATGGTTTAGTAATGATAAGTGCACACAGAAATAACTATCTATTTTTATAGCACTGCAGATACAGCTTTGTATAGTGAAAGGGAAGTAATGGCAGCAGGACATCGGGACGCTTTAGTGCCTTTGATATGACAGGAGAAAAGATATTTTGTAAAACATCATGAGGAAATGTGAAGTGAGCTAAAGCAACTATTAGTCAAGCTGTGGATGTGATATCTATTTTCTTATTATCAATATAGGAAATAGAAGTTATTAATTTAAGTTGAAATGCTAAAGCTATTGTAGCTCAGCTTTTTTTAATCCTAAGGCGAAACCAAATCATGAATGGAACAAGCAGCGAAGTTTCACACAAGGAAAAGGCAAATGAAGATTTATAAATGTCAGCTTATATATGCTACAAGAGTACAATTTTAACAACAAATTAAAATGATTGAGAAAGAAAAAATTTTGTCAGCCTATTATCTATAAGAAGAGAAGCTACTTTTTCAGTACTGGTCACTTACTAAGTCCAAGCTGGAGCGGACGCGGGTCATTCTGCCAAGAAGGGGTGTAAGGGGGCTATTTGGTGGAATTTGCAAATCCTTGAAAAAATTATCCACTTTTTCCTACAAATCATCAAAAAATAGAAAAGGCAAGCATGTGATGAGTAAGGATGTTGTTACAGCGCAGTTCATCTGAATAACAGTGCCGGCAGTTTTTTAGACACTACGGCAGAAATGCAAAAGCATCAGACTGCAAATTTTAAGTCAATGCAGTAATTAATTAATTTGAATATTGATCCAGCATATTGCTGTTCAATACTGTTCTTTTTTTTTTCACCCATTTACGTCAGATTTTTTTTATTTTTGCCTTGCCATGTTTATCTTAACTGGAAGTAGACCGCAGCTGATCAAATACTTTTTTGTCCCTTATCAATTTTTTTCTGCTGTCAAAATGTATTCAAAACTCAAAATATTTACTTAGGATCCCCTCCCTCTTGAATGAACTGTACTGTATCAAATTGCCATTTGGAAGATTTGGCAAATGACAAAAAGCCTGCCTAAACATCCAGTGAACACAGAAAAAGTGTTGAAAAAAAAAAAAAAGAAAAAAAAAAGAAACATGGTCTCACAGAAAATGCAGAAATACTGTACTCTTTCTCACACTGCAAATACTTGGTGAACAATTTAAGCTGTGTGCAAACCCCGCTGGCAATACAGGAATGTTCTGAAGCACCAAGTACAGAGTAAACCCACAAAAGCCACACTTGATATATAGGTCAGCTAATTGAGATATAAATCAGTGATGGCTGAATTATTGTCACAAAAATAATCAAATATTACAAGTCAATTTTGAATAAATAAATAAATAAATAAATAAATAAATAAATAAATAAAGGCCTCAAAATGAAATGTTGCTCTAAAAGCAGCCCCTGCTACTATCTATATCCTATCTCACCTCACTGCAAATAACTAGGCCTACACAATCAAAGCTCTTGCTTAAATATAATAAAGATATTCATTTTGCACATAAAATAAAAACTGAATGTGTTTGTGCTGAGAAAGGAATGCAATATGATTTTCCTCAACAACTGGCAATCTACAAGTGCTAAATACTACAAAAATCCCAAATACTAACTACTGGGAGACATACTACATAAATAACGGGTATATAGTTCTAGTGCTAAATAAAGAATAAATAAAGAGAAAGAGTAACTAAACTACAATATCTATAAATGTGAATACCTTTACCATTAAAACATCTATTTTGCTGTGGAAATTTTCATATCAACAACAGCATTGAAGAGGAGGGGGGTGACTTTTTTCAGTACAACTTCATTAAATGGTGACGTTCAAAATAACCGGACTCAGAATGACTTGAAAACCAATCTGGAGCAGTGTAGTAATTTTTTTTTTTCATTTCCTTTGTGACATAAGAAAGGGATGAAAAGAAGTACTCCTTTTCAAAAAAAAAAAAAAAAAAAAAAAAAAAAAAAAAAAAAAAAAAAAAAAAGTATAGATATGGGAAGCAAGCTGCTCTGCATTTCTTTGCAGCCATACTTGTGGGTATACACAGGGTGCTACCCCCCCCCCCCTCCTTGTTACTATCACTAAAGACTAAAATAAGTATAAAACCCAGTGATGTACAGGGTGTTCTGGGGTGCACAATGTTTCAATGCTTGTTAACAGGGATAAGACACCCATTCAGTGGAAAAGTCTGAAAATATGGTGTGGGGTACATGGGAAACACCCTGGCCAATATTTTTGGGTCCCAGTCGAAAATCTGCCAATAGTTAAGTTTTTTTCTGGCTACTCTCAACAAAATAAATGGACCTTTTTTTTCCTATTTGATTGTCTTTTTCATTGTCACTGTTAATTCAGATTAATATCTGATCTATATGTTGTAAGGTAAAGATTTAGTTCCAAAACCTGGCATCAAATTAATGTTTAGGCAGATAAACAGTGATAGCCTTAGACCAAAAATATGTTATTTTTAAAAACCTATAAGTTTAGCATCCCAATAGTAATAAATCACAAAGATAAGCAGTGTAAAGTGTCAAATCAAATAAAAAGAAATAAACTATCTAGGAGGTACTAAGCATAGGTAGAGGAAGAAAAAATGTGAAACAAAATAAAAAAACTTACGATGAGGAAATTAGACTTATTTTTGTTTTTCCTAGAAAGAATTGGTGTACTTGTTGGGGTGCGGTTTTCCCGTTGGTTGTCAGGGTTGATTGGGCCGCCCTAGAGGAGAGAGATGCAAGATTACAGCAAGGTAACAACATCAAAAGCAATCACAACATCAATAACAGCATCAGCAAAAACATCATCATCATTACAACACCAACATTTCAAATCATCAACAGCTGGTATTTTCCTAATTTGAATTTGCAATTCATATCAATGTACATATAATTCAGACTTGAACAATCATTTACTTTCTCGTTTTCATTTTAATTTCATTAATGCTCAAATTGTTTTTTACAAACAAATGGAAAACACCAGCATATACAGTTAAAACCAAAACTCACTGCTATCAATAAGAAACCAAATAGTAGTCATATCACAATTTTGTCATGCAAACCTATATGCGAAACATTAGCAAAAACAAATCATCAAATTGAAACAAATGTCAAAAAGCTAAGCTCTAAATACTGTCTACATATCCAAGCTATGTAACCTGCATATGTGCTATACACTAAGCCCCATGCAGTCATCATATGCATGCACATACACGTATGAATATCATGTAATTTGTTAGTATTATGGTTGACAGCCACACATAAACCACTTCTAAGCTCTCAGTATTTTATTAGTAGGTATAGTCACTGGTTAGTTGCTATGGTCTATCAGTGTGTAACACCCAAGACTTATTTCATGATCAGCTCATTTTGTTAGTTGGCGCATCTCCACTATGCTCATCTTTATTTTAATAACCGATGTAAGTTTCACAAAAGAAGGGTGCTTCAAAAGCTGATTTTAATTTTTTTCGACTTCTCTAAAAATTTAACATGCGGTAGTCAACTAGAACTGAGTAGTTTTAGCATAAAACATGAACTGCTGCAGGTGATGGCAATTTTTATTAAATTTTAAAACACAATTAGATTGGCTATAATTATTAGCAAATAAAGACCAAATTACAACCTACGTTGTTTTGTGTCAGAAGCCCTTTGCCAAGATTTTTGGTCATAAATATCTACACAGAGAGGATAAAAGAAAGACTGGAAAATCTCTCAAATGAATTCTAAAGGCATGACATTTTTGAGAACACAACACCACATCTCCCTGAGATGTTTTTGAGAACACTTCACCACACCAAAACTAAAAATTGGAAAAAAAATATACACAATAAAACTATAAAAATTATATTTCCTATTGTTAGTTTTACAGAGACTAAAGCAACAGTCAAACCTGTGCCATGTTAGGACAATGTACCTCATCTTAAGCATTTGCCACAGCCATGTGTTGCTATGGTAATATATCCCATCACAAGCATTTGTCAAACCCATGTGTTGCTATAGTAATATATCCCATCACAAGCATATGTCACACCCATGTGTTTCTATGGTAATAAATCCCACCTTCTGCCTACCAAACATGCATCTATCCCAAGGGACAGTTAATTTCATTAAGATTGTTAAGGGTATACCAATAAGCATGGGATTGAAATATTCTGTTTGCATTACTTCAAGCTATAGCCATTGTATGATATAATGCCTCAAGGAGTAATTTATTATTTCATTTGTAGCCATAAGACAGCATAAATTAAAAAAACAATTGTAATTTATGACATTTATTTCACCCCATTACAACACTATTACCTATAGTTCTATATGACAGTAGGTGTTTGAAAATAGACGTAATCAAAACGACACTTTTAACTCTAATCAGTTTCATTTAAGAAGATTAAAAAAAAAAAAAAAAAGAAAAAAAAATTGGAGAGGGAGGGGGTATAATTAACTCATCTCTAAGAGTCAGTATACAGGATTTCTAGACATGCAGTTTAGTATTATAGATGGCCCTGCAGCCAGGCAACCAAGACAAGCAAGCTATCATACGAAAGTGGTTCACACCTGAGAGGTAGATATATCAACAGAGCACAGATAATTGTTGTACCACCACGAATCACCAGATGGCGTCCCTGCCTAGCAAAAGAAATATAGGTGGCATCACTGTAGAGTTGAACAACACAGCAACAGAAACATAGACGGCAGGATGATATAGTTTCATATTCTCTGCAAAACATCTCATATAATCAAGATTAAATAAAGTTTAAGAAAAGAGTCATACAAATAATATGAAGATTATAAATATTATATATTTAATAAAAACAGTGAAGCAAACAGATAATCAGCCATGCAACATGACCTGATATAACAAAATGAAATATTGACCATGAAATAAATGCAATGGATACTGTTTTGTTTAACTGAGTGGCTAAGAAGAAAGAAAGAAGTCAACAGTCACTTTTGACTCGAAAAGATCTTACTAAATAAGTTAATTCCCACCTCCAGCTTCCACTTATTCAACTAAGCTTATTTGCATTAGTTTCCAACTTTTTAAACTGACATCGCCATGCTCAAAGGCCATATTATCCTATAACAATAGTACCTTTCTTCTCATATTCACATATTAGACTTACACCTCTATGGATTATGTAAATATCTTTTTATAATCTAAACACAAGTTTTGCATATTGTTAAAGGTTATTAGCCAAGACAGGAGAGATTTCTGTAGCAAAGTAGTTAAAACCTTAACATGGGGGTAAAACCCTCCATAATCCATTTAATAAGGCCATGCCTTTACATTTTAATTTTGTGAAAAGAATGTTTAAGTTACAAACAACCATTCAAACATTTTAGATTCTTTCCCCAACAAATATCATACATTCTCTCCCTCTCTCTCTCTTCTCTCTAACACTATGTAACACTTCAACACTTCAATCTGGAAGACTATATTATAATACTAAACTTGCAAAGTTGATATAACTCAGTTAGTAAGGACTACTTCATCTCAAATTATAAAGTAAAACAGTTTAGTCTTAGGGGCAAAGTATTCACCAAATAACCCAAAGTAAAAGCTCTTCCCAGTTCAATAACAAATGAAATAGTCAGAAAGGAAGATGGGTAATTTAATTTTTTTTTTTTTTGTTTGGGGGGGGGGGGGGTTTAAACACCAAACAATCCACCACTCTACTAAGAAATGAAGTAGTCCCAAGCTATATTGGTAGTAGATTGCTACAGTAGAATCAAACCATTGCTCATTCCTAGTTATATAACCTGTGTATATGTATCTTGTGAATCACCACATCTGCAGAAAGACCAAGAAGATATGGATTCTTGTTTTTGTTCACATTCTTGAATATTTCACTATTTCTAACAAAATATATATTTCCAAATTATAAACACATGTAGTTCAATTTCTGTTCTGATTTAAATAAACAATGAATGTGAAAATTTAGATACTATCTGTGCTTGCAAAAGATAAAAAAAAAAATGTGACGAAAAATCAATTGATGAAAATTTCAATTAAACTTGTCCCAAAAGATCCAGATCTTATGGTCTTTTTGCATATAAATCAGATTATCCCACTCAGAACTCAAAATGGACCTTCCCGCTGTATTAAAAGCTATATAAGGAATAGTCCACTTTGTAAATCAGGGGGTGATAGGTATTGGTTATGTCCACTCTGCTACTAGCACCTGGTGAGAAAAAAATGTACTACCTCCCACAACTTACATTGAAAGAATTTGATTTCTGAATATTAAAAGCTTTCTTGTTTTTACGTGTTGCCTGTGGAGTGGCACTCGGCGTCCGAAATAACTTGTGTGGAGAGGAATCAAGCCGTATGTCCTGCAAGCAAGTGATTAATATAACACGCAATGTCAGTCAGTGTGAAATAAAACACCACAACTGCAAACTCTGAAAAAAAAAAATCATGATCTAAGGGAACTTGTTAGATCTCATGGATGAACATTTTTGAACATGCTGCACCTACAATAGATGCTCTACCATGACAAGCCACAACTGTTAGAACACAATCCTAAATTTATTATCAAAGAAGATATACATGACTGTAAATTGGTATTACTTCAAACATGCAAACATGCATGGAAAATTGTAAGGTTTTAAAAATCTAATTTCAAGAATACAGCTAAATACCCGATTTCCCTGAAAATGAGGTTTGTTGGTATGTCACCCCAGCTTTTGAAAAGCTGATAGAACAACGTATATGCCCCTTAACATACAATAAAGAAATGTTAACTTATATCTCTTACCACTGCCACATTACAAGCAACATAACAAAAATGATTAAACCATAATGGTAAGTGTGTGTTATTTTTGTTTACAAGTAAATATTTCCATCTTTGTAAAATTTCAAACAAACAAACAAACAAGCTCTGGGTAAATTTATGTAATTTTAAACAGATTTTATTTGTAAAACAGCCTTTTTGTGTATGAAAAAAATTGAAAGTATTATTAAACAGAAGTCAGTGATTATATTCCCTTTAGATTTTAAAACTTTTGATGTTGTTCATCAGAAATTTGTAAAAATTGAGCTGTCTTCATGGCGCTTCTGATAAAATGCAAAAAAAAGTTAAAATAACCAGGAGTTTCTTTCTATCCACGTGTTTTAAAATATGTAAACCCCATCTGCATAGTTATTTGCTGCAAGTGTTGGAACTTGGAAGAAAATATAGCATACAACAGACAAAGCATTTTGTACCTGGAGTTGGTCTCCTCTTGGAGGGGGCGGTGGTTCATGTATGTTCAGCTGCATGTGGGGGGACTGTCGTTGCATTTGTGGCGTTTGCTGAGCATGCAGCTTCTCCTTGGACTTCTTCTCCTTTTTGTCGTCTTTGGTGAAGGAGGACTCGCGATATACTGACGGAGTATTCTGTACAGGGCAAATAAAATACAGGAAAATAAGAAAACAAAACAAAAATACAGATTAACTACGACTATTTCAGTAACCTAGAAAGAACATTTTAAAGTGACTGGAGAGAAAAGACTTTTAACAGAATTTATTATCTAGAAAAAATTTACATATCTTTTTTATTGCTACTTAAAACTATTACTAGAAGTTACTGTACATAACATAAATAATCAAGGAGACAATACTACACACACTTGCAAACCTTAAAAATAAGATTATGAATCGCAATAACATGCAAATGTTTTTAAAGATTTTCTAACTGTAGACATATTCAAGCAAATCACCACCACAAAGAATAGAACACAAGTCATGCTAGAGAAGGCTTGCTGACAGAATTAATCATCAGGTTGAGCAATGTGACCGTCAGGTGGTGCAGATGGCAATTGTTGCTCTTTTTATGTTTTCCTTGTTCTCCTTTTTCCTTCTTTTTATACATGTTGAATCTTTTCCCCCTTTCCCTCATCCCAGTTTTCTCTATTTTCTACATAAAAGCGCACTTTGTGGTCTAATCCAGCAGACAAAAAGTTTTTTTTAAAGTAATGGTCTTTCTCTTGGTTCTCCACTCTGACCTCCAATTGTATTTCTTTCTTCTTCCTTTCTCCACTGTCATCATTCATACCTTAACATCCATGTAATCACATGGCCAATGACACATATGTTGGACTTACTGTTCTGCATTTGTTACCCAACTTATATTACAATCACAGCACTGCTGCTATAATTACTATTGGAGAAAATTATATATTGCATCTCTTTTTTTTTTAATCATAGACAGGAAAAAATCAATAAAAAATCTTTTCCCAATCTAAGCAATATAAAAAGACCGAATGGGTGTGTGTGTGTGTGTGCGGGCGAGTGTGCGTGTTTCCATAATCTCCTATCTCACCTGAGCAATATTATGACTACTGTTTGGCGGCGTGGAAGTTGGGATGTTTCCAGAGCCAGACGTGGTACTGCTGGAGCTGTGGGATTCATACGTTCGTGGTGGCACTGTTGGGTTTGCTGGCTGCGACTGTCCTGGCGTGAAGAAAGGTCGCGGGACACCGCCCCCGCCACTGCCGTGATTGGGGGTCTGTGGTCTTATGGCTGGCGTCGCCATTCTGGCGGTGACGATCTTTTGGCATGCTGAAAAAAACAAAATGGATGAAATGCTGTATTAATGTAATTTTTAAGACAAAAAGGTGGTTTTTATATTACATTTGTTTTGAAACAGTGCATTAATTTCTGTATCTAAAACAATATGACAATATAAACCTGTAGTGTAAAAATGTTGGATAATTTAATGTACTATTAACATTGTAATAAATTTGTTTATAGTGTATGGGACAAAATACTTGGTTTAGGAGTTAGTTTGGCAGTAAAATGCCTAGAATCCCTTACCATCCTGAAAGACTCGTTCCACATTCAGACCATATGTGGCGCAGGTTTCGTAATAACTGCACCGTTTTAGATCATTGGCAAGTTTGCGTGCCCGTGTGTCGTCAATCACACGTGGGTTACTTTCACTTATTGCATCTAAAATGAGTCAAAGTTTCAGTATGAAAGATCCAATATTATTCATTTTATAACTCGTTATAAACAACTTCCTTTCCCCACATAAAAAAGAGCCCTACAATAGTGGCCGTATGTCATTTTCAGGCTCATGTTTTCTCTCTACCAATGAACATCATCTATCTTTGTTATAAACAGGCCACCAAAATAAACACAAACTGTACTTCTTAAAATATATTCCACTCATTTACCTTGTGTCCCTACTAATATAAGTGGTATCTCAGCTGTATTTCTAAAGTGCGCCATCTTGGCATAATAATTGTAGATGGCACTGAAGCTAGATTCATTCTCCAAGCTAAATACGAATATCACAGCATCCACCCAGTGGGTAAACTGCAAAACAACCAATCCTGGTCACAGCCTTCATGCAGTTAACAATCTGCTTATATTGGGTTTAAGAAAACCAATAACCAAAATCATATATTAACAATATAATTACTTCACTTTGTAGGACCTTAATACATCACTTGCACTCTTAGATTACAGCAGTGGAACTTTCATGAATGAAACCAATGTCAGTTTTATTTTATCTTTTACACTAAGATTTAAAATACTTATGTACCTGTGCCTCTGGGGGTCCACCCTCATCTCGTATTAGTAACAGAAAGCTCTGGCCATCGATGACCACTTCTTTTTTGAAGCGTCCACCTGAGAAATAATACAAGAATGTTCTGTAATAATTTTTGCTTACCCCTAATATTGAATACATTGAAAAAATATTCTCTCTGCTCTGGATCATTTCAAAATATGTTTACCTAATCAATGGGCAACTCTTTGCCACTAAATGACAGAGATCAAACTCAATACATAATTTATTTTGCCTTTTTGAAAAACCAAAATTAATATTTCGATTACTGTAAAATATAAAATACAAACTTCAAGCTATTTGGTAAAACAAGGCCAACTTTTTGTGTTAAAAAGACTACACTAATGACTGGATCTTTTTAATGAGCAAAAATTATCTGTCTTTCAGATGCATAATCTTAGAATCATTAAAAATTATATGCTTTTTTTTTGTGCTTTTACTTCATAGAACAGAACTAATGGGTACTAGTAGCCAGATTTTCTTGTTGCTACCACTCAATAGAAATGTTCTAATGTTAAGAATTTATAACTCTAAGATAGTTTCTGTAAAATTCTCAAATTCTCCCATTGAAAAGAATGAATTATTTCCATACAGTGCATCTGCCAGAGACTTACCCTCAGGAGATTCTTCTTGCATGTAGGACCCTGTGAGGTAACGGTGGACCAGCGCAGACTTCCCGCTGTGGATGGAGCCCACGATGCCCTATAATATATATATATATAATTATGATGAACAAAGTATTGCACAGAACGAAAAATTAACAAACATGGATTCCAAAGCCTTGGAGTTCATGGCTTGGCACACAACAAAGTATGGTGATGGAGATTATACCCTGGAAGATCAAAGTGTTAATAACAAATAATTAATAGGAAGAGGACAGAGCTCTGCAATGCCTCTGAGAATTATATGGTAATGATATTTACAAGATAATAATTTACATTTACTGCCTTTAAAGCAATACCATTCAAGACACACTTACCAACTTTATGTCTGGCACACTGCGACTCAGCGTCCATTCTTGACTGTTCACAAAGGAATCTGAAAAATACAACAAATATACTCATTAATTAATTAATTAATAGACATCAAAGACTTTCATTTTCAGATAGGAAGCTCACTGTTCTGATTTTCAGACAAAAATTAGAAAAGCAACACAGGCACATCTGACACTTTTGTGAACATTAAAGTGGTAGTCACTAGTGGTAATGATGGAATATCAAGCTACTGAATGAATAAATAAATGAAATAGTACTTTGTTCTTGTGCTTAAATGGTCTATTTCCCTTAGCACTAGAAACCTATAAAATAAACTGTACTTTCTATACATTATGATAACATGTGTGCAATAATTACATTTTCCCTGCTGTAAATTCTGTTGCAATTATCCAGTTGCCACATTTGTGTGCACACCTAATGATCCATAGACAGGGTATTAATTCAATGAACAGTTGGGTCTCCTGTGACAAATGACTACTGGTCACTGGGGACCAATTATCTCTAGTAGAGATTAATGTCAAGGCCCCAATATGCCACAAAGAATAACCCAAGGGGCCCATGTGCAGCATAACTATGTGGGCAATGTGAAGATGGGACTAAACACCAGCAGTTTGGCACGCCCCCCCCCCCCCCATCCCCCAACCACACATACACATATACATCCCTCTCCAACATGTATCAGTTGAAAATAAAGTATAAATTTCTTTTTACTGAAAATTCAAGAAGACATGATGAAATAAGAAATCACACATTGGGAGTTAAATTTCAGTACACACAATAAGGGCCCATCCAATCCTGAACAAGGGGTAATTGGGCCCACCTATCTGTTTAACAATGTGGATGCGACAGCAAAAAAATAATAAGCGTTAATGTCTTATCAAAATATATGAAGTTAGGGCCCTTGTATTTGACACAGAGCCCATGTACCTGGATATTTTGTGACTAAATCAATGTTCTCAGGATATTAGTTTTTGCACTGGGTTATCACTATGTAATATTACCATAACTTCACAGCTCCATCTATGCTGGACTCTGCAGCAATATATTCTCAAAAGCCTTTTTCTAGCCAAACTCCAAATAATCAATTTGCTTAGTTTTCCAAAAGAAATTGGCAAAAGCATCTGTTGGGAATTGCATGTTTATCATAAGTCTCTTGTCTTTTTTCTTCTCTCCCTCTCTCTTTAGTTTCCTTTTTTTCCTTAACAAAGGAAAGATTCATACTATAAATATGATAAGCTGAATATTTTAAAATATCTAATTTCCTCAAGATCTTTCTAACTTATTCACCACTATCAATAAGCCACTCAGTCACTTTCATCCCCACTTACTAGGTCTCTTAGCTGAGACAGCCTTCCTGCACTTTTTATAAGGCAATGTGAAATGCCTTTTCAAAGTAGTTATGTATCCATGTGTCACTTGCAGACTCATTGTCATTGTCACAGTGTGACTGCAACTGTTACTTCGTCACTGTGGTTGTCCCACGTGAATCTTCCTCTCAAAATGTGACCCTTAATGTTGTCAGTATCGGTTCGTCTGTGTGACTGTAGAAGGCAGTCCTAGAAGGCTGACTAACCAGAGGTGGTAAAAAGATGCAGTCGGTGTCTTCAAATATGTTTCCTCGGAGAGTAAGTACACCAGTAAGTCAGGTTAAATCAAAATTTACTAGTGCAAAGATAAAATCTCTAGATTAAGAACACTTCAAAAACAACTGATGAATTTTCCATTTGAATAACTGTAATACTTAAAGAAATTCTATTATTTTCCTATTGTCCTATTTTCCATGTCCAGCAGTCAGTGGCCTTGGACTGATGGATGACAGTGCAGTTAGGAGACTCCTGTTCACCCAGTCGTAGTTTGATTTCCTAGATTTTCTTGGTACAAATGGTCTTTTTCTGTCTCCAAGGACCCATTACGTACACATTCAAATTCCATTTAAAAATGTCTCCACAATGATGATCAAATTCTTTCCAGTTACCATTCCAATTAAACTGTCCCAAGACTATGAAATGGTTTGAAATTCAAAAATCAGACTATAACTGTCTCAAGAGAGATCACCGCCTCTTCAAAATCAATCGCAACTATAAATAAAGGTCACAATATTTCCATTTCACTCCCTGTTTCTCCATTCCTCAAATTCTCCCCAGGCATCCTGTTACAAGTGCATCTAATGTTATATAAAAGTAATAGACTGGCCTGCAGTTCTCTCTCAGGGCCGTCAATTATGAAGCATACTGCCCAAGCACTTTCTATCTGCAGGCTGGTGTAAGAAGACTGAAGTATTGAGCCGAATTCATCAATACACAGCCCCAGCTGATCCTGTCTGGCTCTTCCGTCAACCTCCCCCTGGACTATCAAGCATTACATTGTTAGTGAAACACTTCCAGCCAATGCTTAATTGCCAAGATTTCAAATGCTCATCCACCTCTACAATAAATGTACTTTGCTTATGAAACAGACATAATTTCCTTTTGCAAAAAGAAGGTAGGCCAGATCAAATGCTTATGAACCAAACCAAATCTTCAACCCTGACTAATACATGTGTATGTTGACCAATACTGCTGACCAATACCAAAGCATAGGGAATCATCAGCCAAGTAAATCACACTGCTTAGGTGGATTTGTGCTGCTGGGAATCAGACAGAGAGTTCACAATGTATTAGATGGTGTTGATTACTCACTTAAGTCATATAATCCGTTTGCCACAAGTAATTTACGCAAACGAACTGAAGCTTAGCCATGGACTGATCAAATAATAAATAAATAAATAAATAAAATGAAATGTTTTGATCTTAAAGGGATAATAACTTTGTTTCAGCCAAAAAATGAATGTTCCTGTAAACAACAATTTTCCCATACTTACCAATGGTTAATGAATCCATTTTTACATTCAAAGTTAGTCCCTGTTTTTTTTTCTAAAAAGTTTGGTTCTTTGTTAAAATCTCTAAAGCTATAACTGCCGTTTTTGTGGTAAAAAAGAATATATTATATTTCTGTGAGTTATTCACAATGTTTTTATTGTGAAATATAGATCTCATACAAAGAGTTATTATCCCTTTAACTTTAGATGCAAAAGCTTGATTGCAATCTCCCATTAAAACAGTAAGCACACTGGACTTAATCAGACAGCTGAATTGCAATTATTAACTTGAATTTTTGAAATGACAAAGAATTTATTTTCGTTAAAATTTAAATGCCTCTTATTACTTTGAAAACCAGTTAAAAACACATCTGCCCCCCTCCCCCCAACCCTTCTCCACTTAATAAATACACACTGGATCAAAGAAGCAAAGTGATCACAACGAGCTTGTAGGAAATCAATGTGTATGTATAATTAGGCAGTGTGGCATCTAAATTGATGTATTGATTAATTCAATCAAAGCAATAAAGATAGATGATTATGTACATTAAAATCATAATGTCCTCAGTTATATTTCTTCCCCTTCTGTTATTTTGGTATGGTTCCTTTGTCAATGAAGTCGCTGGTGCATTGAAAGGCCAAGCACAAACTAAATTAGAAACATTGATATTCAATTAAGATACCAGTCAGACTGGAGAAATGCTATCTTTTGTTTCATCGGGCTTTCATAATTTGTTTTTGTCCTAATCTGTGGTTTATAGTTTATAGAAAGGATGACAAAGTTATCCATGAATCTTTTTAATTGGAACTATTGAACAAATCTGAATGGTTGAACAAGCTGACTGCTAAAAAAAAATTCTGATGATAATAATAAGAATAACAACAATAACAAAATATGAGCAAACTCTTCCTCCTTCATATCCTCGGGAACTTATTGAAAAGAAGTATCTTGATGGGATTTCTAATTGTGTCTCATTCACCACCTTCAGTGTGGATTGCTCTCCCAGTGTTCCAGTTTATAACATGTGGAGTTTAATAACATGCTGAAATCAGCTGGCTCTCTCTAGATCAATATCTGAGGCCAGTTTCACCAAAGAACTTAAGCCCGAAAATTGGTCTAAACTTGAACGCCAAAATTTTGTCTTAAGTCTTTTAAGTAATCAGTGATGTAGTGAAGTGAAGTAGTAGTAGCAGTACTCTTAGACCGAATTCACATCGAGTTGAGCCATGGCTCTACAAAGCCACGAACTAAATATGACGGATGTACATGAAAGGAAAACCACCTTATCTTTTAATAGTCTCTCCGCCTCTCACAGGCCTCCCCATGCGCCGTCCCTGCGGGAGGTACAGTCATTAAATCTCGGCTCCATTGGAACGACACATGGGGAGGCGTGTGAGAGGCGGAGAGACTATTAAAAGATCAGGCGGTTTTCCTTCCATGAACGTCCGCCATATTTAGTTCAGGGTGTGCAGAGCCATGGCTCATCTAGATGTGAATGCGGTCGTAAAGGAAACATTGTGCTTTTTGTATAACAACAAAGGCAAAACTAATGTTTCAAACCAATTGCCCATTTTATTTAGGTGAACTACTGATGTAGACCAAATCTTTGGTCTAAAAGTTTAGACCAGCTTTCGGTCTAAAATTCTTTAGTGGAACTGGCCCTTATTTTGATGTATAAGGATCCATAGCCTACATATAGACTCTAGTAATTTATATCCGTCTGAATTATACCAACTTAAAATATCTCACATGTCACTGTTTTATTATAATTCATTAAGTAAACATTTGAGTTTCATTTTGAGGCTATACTTATACATACAGGACTTGTATAAATACAGTCTAGTTGATTTGACTCAGACCAGCCAGCTAATGAATCATGAACTAATCATGGTATCTGATTACAAACAACACTTCACACAGGTACTACACGAAGTCGGAATTACTCATGGAAGTGCCTCTCAGGTATGAGGCAAAACAGCACCGAATTCAACTGAATTTGTTGTACTTAATTTGAAAATAAAGCAATTAACTATTACAAAAGAAAAAAATTGTTGTACTGTGAAAAATGTTATTTTCATAAAAAGCGCAATGGCTTGCTACAACTAAGATAGTGCGAAGTTAAACAAGCTGTTGATGGTGTTTTTGGTGACAGCAACCACTCTACATAAAGCTAGCGACATTATGTTTGGTGTGACAGCAATCACAAGTTAGCTGTCAACATTGTGTTTGGTGAGAAGCAATCACAAGTTAGCTGTCAACATTGTGTTTGGTGAGAAGCAATCATAAGTTAGCTGTCAACAGCATGTTTGGTGAGAAGCAATCACAAGTTAGCTGTCAACATTGTGTTTGGTGAGAAGCAATCACAAGTTAGCTGTCAACAGTGTGTTTGGTGAGATATAAGTCACAATTTAGCTGTCAACAGTGTGTTTGGTGAGACAGCAATCACAAGATAGCTGTCAACATAGTATAGGCAGAAATGAATGTTAACAAAAATAAAGTGGATAGAAGACACCAACTGGAAGACATGTTTTATCTGTGTCCAAACAACATCAACAATACTTGAGTATAATGATTATTAAGAAAGAATACTATTATCAAAACTGGTAATATGATTTGCACATGAAAATGCAGCTCAAACTTGTTGACTCAACAGGCATGTGAAGCATTTTCACTGGAGATAAAATAGTGAAGATGCTATCTAGTTTCCAACCAGCAAACTGACATATCAGTGCATCTAATAGGAGGTTTCAGTGCACTTTCACATACCAAGCCAGAATATACACCTGTCATTTACAAAGAGTAGGAAAATAGGATAACGTCTACAATTCTTCAAAAGATTTTTACTAACTAAAATTTCTCACATTCAGCAAACCTGTGACAAATCTTGGCTAAAAACACAATGACAAATTTGGCAAGGTTATTAAATAAAAAATACAATAAATAAGCATATGATTTTTGACCACCCATTTCTTCACTCTAATGGACTTCTACTGTCCAGATTGACAAAGGTCAAACATTACCTTTGAACTAAAATTCTTGTGCCAAACTGGACCCAGTAATGTGATCCATGAAGTAAAAGAAGGGGAGCGGAAAGCTGACACCCTGACAAGCCTATGGAATGCTCTGAACACAGATGTGCATAACACAGTTAGACTACACTCTAGTAATGGACTCAATACTGACAGAACTACACTGGCTTTCTGTAGTAAAAATCTTATAAAAGCTAATATATATTATAATAATAATAAAATACTATTAATGATGATTATAATACCAATACTACTACAACTAATATTATTAATTATTATTTAATAAATATGTAGTCAGAGATAGATCTATACCAATCTGAACAAATTACTATTAAAGAATACATTTACAAACAGAACAGATTACAGTGAAAGTAATAACTGCATTCTTTAGCTGACTATCCTATTAAAAAAAAAACTAAAAAAAAAAAAAAAAAAAAATGTTAACTTGATGCTATCTGACTTGGACACATGTCTAACCCTGGGTTGTACAACCTAGATGCACTAGTATTGTAACCAGACTGATATTATAAAATGTAACATATACCACTTCAGTGGTCTACTGTAACTGGACTCACACAGACTTCTGAGTACTTAACAAATTTCACTGAAATGTTTAGCATTTTAAACTTTGGTTTATGAAAGTATGAAACAGTACACATCTTTTAATAACTGCCTTGGTTCAAATGATTGTTTCAGCTAAAGCAAGCCAGTGTTTTTGAGAAAAAAATGATTTTAATTTAAAAATCTTACCCCAACCCACAGCTGAATATCAAATACTTTCCAATTCAAGGCATCCGAGCAGAAACTGTGTACATATACCTCCCTTTTCTATCATAGATTTATTCATATATATTTATATTATTTCATTTTGGAAGATGGAGGTAGAGGTAAGAATGGTGAGGCACGATATAATCTATGGGGGGAAAAGGCACGAAGAGTTCTTGAATGGTTTTGCACATTTTTTAAGCAAAACAACTGACTTTGGTAAAACATTTTTCATATTGCAATTAAAACAAGTGCTTAGGGGGTGGGAGGGGGTGTATGTGCACCTGCATGTGTGTGCATGCATACGTGCGTGTTTGTGGTTAATGTCAGGAACAAAAAGTAAATACTTTTGTTTTGATAATTTTATTCTAGTAAACAATATGTTCTAGTAGTAATGAGTGGGAAGATTGTCCTACCAGCAAGACCCATGTTGTTATTTCTGCCAGAGCTGTCAAACTCCGGTATGACCACTTGTCTCAATGTTCTGCTAATGGAAATGTGTGGTTTTAAGCATGCATATAATGACCCTGCCAGCCTCAATGTGCATTCCACACCATATCACACTGCTGTACTTAAATAGGCTCTCCCCTTCACAGATATCCACTCCATGGGCACTGCATTCTGGCAAGCGATTGCCCCAAATCTGCACAAAACACTATCTAATATCAAGGGAACATGCCATCTTTAATGCAGTTTATTTCAACTTGTTTTCATTAATACATTCCACATTAACTTGAAAATCCCAGGGGAAAGATCTGCTCCATGGTACACTGTGTGTCAAAAATAGTGTACCCTGTCCAAAACCTTTCACCTGTCACTTTAATGGGTATGAGTTGACCTGATGAAGAGGACAATGGCTTGATATATACGCAGTCTCTTTTGTCATGGCTAAAATCAATGTGATCTGACTAAAACATTTAAGTGTTTGGTAAGAAAAACAAAATGCTAAGGAGATGGAATGCTATCAAACATTTGGTATAGAAGCTGTAAATGAGCCATATAGTGATGGTAAATAAAGACAAACTTTGTTCTCCAAACAACGTAATTCTATCTGGGCTGTTCATCCTGCGCACATGTTACTTCCTACCGACCTTTATAATCAAGCATAGTTTAAGGTTAATGGACATTTGGAAGGAGGAGGAATTTCAGCATGTTGCCCCGTTTGCATGATTCTCTGGGTATGCTACATAGCACACTTTTTATTTTAGTCATTCAACTGACTGTTTTTTAGCCAAACACGACAACTTAGCAAAACCTTAATCAAAATATTTCTTCATTTCTTTTACCATATGAAATCGTCCTTTGACAACATGATGGGAAGAGCCCTTTGTATGCCAGAATAAACCTCAAGTCTTATTTCCTACATGCAACAGGAACCAACACAATCCAATGGTGTGTAAAGACTTCAGAGGAAGGAAGGAAGAACAGAAGGAAAGAGGGATGACAAGGGTGTCATAGACCTCTTATCATTAGTGTACTTGATGAACAAATTTTGGGTAACTAACAACCCAGTCACATTTTTAGTAACAAAAAAAAAAAAAAAAAAAAAAAAAAAACTTGTGGAAAAAAAGAAGTACTGGTGGTAGATTCATAGATCCCAATAAACAACTCATTTACTAAAAGAAAAAAATGCAAAACATCCCACCTTCCCCGAAAAAAAAAAAAAAAATCAACATGCCATCTTGATCCATTCTAACATCATGATTATCCTGGAGAACATCCTATCAAGTAAATGGGAAACACATTGCTCTCTCAGGAAATCTAGGGGTTCAAATGCAACTGACCTTTCATAAATACACAGGTCTGAAGGCCTAGTCAGCTAACAGAGCTGCAGTATACACATAACACATTAACTAATTGTCTTTGGAACATACTTTTTTTTTAATTTTTCATCATATTCATGTCATTCATACAGACTGAGACTCTTTAATCATTATGGTCATGGTAAGTCTTGATCATATCATTAAGCTGAATTTTGTATTCTTTGATCAAATATCTTTACAAATTATACAAAGTATGCATAAAATATCAAATTAATACATATATATTTCACATTTATATTAAATCCTTACTTTTAAAGTAGATGGTTAAAACTGATATCCTCCCCTCCCCTCCCCCCCCCCCCTTCCATGCCTGGTTACGTTTTCAGTGAAAAAGCAAACAAACGGCATAAATAAAATAGAAATGCTCAGTTTCTGAAATGTACTAGTGAGTATAATTATTTAAAGAATATACCCCTAAATGAGAAGGAGTAAATATCTGATATCCTTCAATACCTTCTCACACACACACACACACATACACACACACACACACACACACACACAACACACACACAGGGTGTTTTCTAATTACTGCACATGTCACAAAAATACTAAGCAGGTCTGCCTTACAGGTGAACATTACACAAACACAGCTACAGGAGAGAGAGAGAGAGAGGGAAAAATTGAAACAAAGTTAATAATTAAAAGCTGGAGTGGCCAAGTGGTACAGAACCTCATGCCAGGAGAACATGTGCAAGTGTTTGATCAACAAGATGTGCACACATGGATGGGAAGATCACTTTCCAAGGAAGACTTCCCAGTGATAGAGAAATCAAAACTGGACAGCAAACATTTAACATGGAAGTGTAAGAAAACTCAGTCTGAAGTAAACAAGAGTAAATATATCCTCATTTACATTCTGTTTTAAAGATAGGGAAGAGACTGACATTCAAAATGAAAAGTATCTGTGTGCCTGAGAGGGTTTTCATCTTTTAACCAGAGATCAATGACATAATTCCTGAATTCTATACACTTCCATGTTGAACAACATTGAAACATAGACACCTTGGGTAGTGGAGATTCAAGGAGAAATATATCGAGTCTAATGTGAAGAAAGTGATGATGGGGTTCAAAGCATGTCTTGGGAGTCTCCATGTAATAATATGATTTGTAAAAAATTAGGCTACTAAGAGAACATTCACAACAGAAGATCCTCGGATGTACTGAGACACTGATCAAATATGACAGTCCCTACATGAAAGCAGAGCAGACTAACTTGCTGATTGTCTCCCCACTGCCTCTGTTCTGTGAGGTTCATCCTATCAAGCAAGTCCCCTATGGGAAAATTTTAAGTTCTTATTCAATATTAAATATTTTAATATAATATCAACACCTATCTACCAGGAGTACAGCTGCTTCTTTTTAGATGGCTTTAGACACTCTGATACGAGATTCTATTCAAAAGAGATTTAATATTCTTAATGTAACTCCACAACTGCTGTATCATAAGTTCAAACTAACCCCTATAAGCATAAATGTGTTCTACCTGCCAACTTTCACGCCATGTGTTCGGCATTCTTAGAATACCACCCCTTTCACAGTTGCACTTATTTTGGCAATACTGTAACTAAAAGCATGCAGTCTTATGGAACTTAAAAGTGAAATAATCACATAGTCATACTACCAATGTCAGAAAGTTGGCAGATCTTAAAATAGCTCCTAAACCTGTTATCTATTTTGTTGATAACTTATTTTGATCCATTGTTCTGTTTCTGGGATATAAGTTAGAAACGAACAGTAAATGAGTTTACACTGTCAAGGGCGAGGTCTAGAAGGCTAGATTTGCAATAAATATCTGAATGTTAAACATGGGCATTAAAAATAATCACACCCCTCACAAAAATGACTTTCTACACAGTTTTGATACAATATATGTTTTTCTTGATTTCAATGGCTGAAATCTAACCAGTATTTCATTTTCTATCTTATCAGCTAATAATAGCATGGATGTCATAGCTTACAGTACACATTTATACTGTTGACTGGCATTTATAAATGGATGGTAAGCCAGGATACCTTCAATTATTGGAGATGTTTCACAGTCCATTTCCCCTTTTATATGCATGCATAGTATCCCTCAACACTGTAAACCAACTGATCTAAACATACAAGGAAAGCCATCTTGTGTGCAAAGGACCCATGTAAAAAGCATGTTAAATATCACAGCCATCACAGCTGTAGAGCTTTGGCAGAATGCACAAAGTTATGCCAACTTGTGCATTGGTCCTTAGTTAAAAAATATGCATACAGATACCAGGTAGATGAGATCTTTTATATCCCTTACAGTTTTCATGGCAAGTACCTTGCCTAAAATGTATTAAGGGGGCTTTTATAATTTGAAACAAATTATTGCTTAGCTATCAAATAACTTTATTGGCTTCTGGTTGCTGTAAATACTCCACTAAACACAAAGGTTAGTTTACAAAAGAAAGCTCAATAATGTAAATACTTTGGACAAAGGAAAATTCTGGGTCACATTAAACTAAAGAGCTAAATAAAACACTAACAAAATTAGAAATTTTAGATTTGGATGGTGTTCTTCAGTAGTTTATAGCAGCAGCGTATAAAAAACAGGTTTGGAATGGCTTTACAGATTCACCGCAAATCCCAATTTGAAACACACACCGCCCCTCAATGTTTGTAAACAAAGACTTATTCGACTATGTTTCCCCTTTCACATGTGTAGTTCCCAAGGTAAAAAGGACAGAAGGCTCTCAATATACTTCGCAAATTTGGTTTTTACCAATTAGTATTTCTTACCTTCAATGCAGACGACATGTTCGCGTACTTGCTGCTGGACCAAAGGATCTGGTATAGCCTCGATCAGATCATATATGGCATAAATGCTAGGGTGGACCGACTCAAATCGCTGGATTTCCTGGCGAATCATTAGCGAAGTACTGTGAAATGGCTGGATCTGATTCCTTTGGTTCATCTTCGCAAGATCCGTTCGCTATCTTATGCACTCAATATCCATTTTTGGGGTACAGATCAATATTTTTATGGATAAAAATCCAAGTCGAAGATCACTAAATTTTTCAAAATGGCTAAATAATTGTAAAGCGCATGCGTCGCAATGTATTCATGGGGCACGCGCACTTTGTACTTCCTCTTTACTTCCGCCTAGTAGTGGCCTCGTACTTCTACCTGCTTATCCATACAGGTATTGTTCTTTTGTCAAGGGTGATTTTTGTTAAGGTGTAAGTATATCTTATGTGCATATGTACATAAAGGCTAAGATCCAAATGAAAGAAACTATCGCCTCTCAATTTTCTAACCTAAAATGGCAGTAATCGACGGATGAAAAGTGAGTCACCGCGTGGAGATAGGAAATGCCGGTTGCTTTGTTTGCCCACAATGAAGTAGGCAAAATTGTTTTAATTGGGAAGTTAACTTAACGATAACTGCTGTAATGATTATTGACTCAGGATGTGTATCACTTCCCTTTTACAACCCAGTTGACACCACTGGTAGCCTGTTTTTAACACGATAAAAATAAACATATGATAACTCCGTGTAAGCTTCCTTGAGACCGAGGAGCAATGACACGCCCCCAAAATAAATTATTATAGCCGATGATACTACCTGACAGAAAATTTGGTTCATCTCATTTGTGATCTTCTTATGTTTTATAGATAATTGAAATGAATGTGGATCACGAAATAGACTTGCTTAAGACTGAGATCAGGGAAAGACTTGGAGAAAAAAGTAAGTTTACTTGCTTGTCATTTTTAAACTGAAGATGCGCCTATTTATAATTGTTAAAGAAGTGATTGTTATGGTTCTTAACACTATCGGTCAAGCTTATAGTAACCCCAACCCTCTGTCATCAATTATCATTAAATAGCACTCTTACTAATGTACGTAGTATAAACACACTTGACAGCAGTGATCCCTCTGATCAGTAGACAATGTATATAATTCAGCACACTTAGAAATAAAGTTAGTTGTTGTAGTCAAGTTCTTCCTGGAGTTGTTTCATGGTGTCAGAAGTACGTGACTGTGTTTTATAACAATACAGTGAGCCAACGCTGATAACCAGTTGATAAAAAAGTCTTTCCACATGGAGCTGGGAGCTTTACCAGTACCTGCCATGAACTGGCATGCTACCGATGCAGTTCAGGAGTACAAGAAGTTCAAACAGATGTGCGAGTTATACTTTGATGGTCCACTAAAGAACAAATCTAAGACTGAAAAGATTGCGTACCTCCAGATATGGGCTGGAGAGACTGGACGAGACCTAGTAAGCACATGGAACTTGACTGGGGATGAATCTAAGGAATTAAAAACCTACTTTGACAAATTTGAAGAATTTGTTAAGCCTAAAAGCAATTTTAGACTAGCCAGATTTAAGCTGAGGACCCTTATGCAAGGTAACGGGGAAACTGTAGATCAATTCTTGAAGAGAATTCGTTCTCTGGTCAGCGAGTGCAAGTATACCCAACCAGATGAACAAATACTTGACACGCTCATTTTTGGGTGCAAATCAGCCCGCACGCAGTCCAAATTACTGGAATTGGGTGAAACTCTGTCATTGGACAAGGCGATCGACATTGCAAGAACTCAGGAAGCAACCTCGCAGCAACTCACAGACATCAATCGAGACGCCCAGGTCCATGCAGTCAAGCACATCAAACCGTTTCGCCCTAAACCTACATTTAAAGGGACACATAAGAAGAGAGAAACTTCTACCATGGCCTCAAAGTGCCACCCCACAATGGAAAATCAGTGCAATAACTGTGGATCAAAACATGATCACAGTAAAAGAGAGCTGTGCCCAGCATACGGGTCCACATGCTTTGGCTGTGGGAAACTTAACCACTGGAGAAAGTGCTGCCGCTCCGAGCACAAGCAGTCCACAATTCATCGTGGAAACAGGCCACACAGACACGCCGTCACTCCCAAGCAGCAAATGCATAGAGTGCATGCCTGCAGCGAAGACGACTGTGAGCCACAAGAGAGCAATGAGCTATATTTTAGCCCAATATACGTGGGCAGCATTGAAAGCAAGCGTGCTTTCATTAACCTGAAAATCAGCTCTGAGCAAAATAGTATCACTTTTCCGTGCAAAGTTGATACTGGTGCCGATGGAAACCTAATCACGAAGAAAGACTATGCCAAATTATGCCCTAATAATACCAATTTGAAACCGTCTGGCGTCAAAATTGTAGCCTTTGGTGGTCAACGCATACCTCATTATGGATCATGCACCTTGACACTGACGTATGGAGGTTCAAATACTGAGCATGAATTTCACGTTCTCGAAACCAATGGGCCGACTATCCTAGGCATAGACACCTGCCAGAAACTAGGCTTAGTTACACTTAACTATGCTGTTGATCTGGAGGACATACAGCACTCCAATGCTAACAATGCACTTCTGGAACAGTACCCCGACTGTTTCCAAGGCATTGGCTGTTTTAAAGGGGAATACCACATTACCCTTGATCCCTCGGTGCCACCAGTGGTGCATCCACCACGCCGTGTACCAGAAGCGTTACGTGAGCCTCTCAAAACGGAGCTCGAGTCTCTTGAAAAGAAAGGCATCATCGCTAAAGTAGAGGAGCCAACAGACTGGGTCAATTCGTTAGTCTGTGTCACAAAGGCTGATGGCAGCATACGCCTGTGCTTAGACCCAAAAGATCTAAATGCCGCGATAAAAAGGCCACATCATCGAATCCCAAGCTTTGACGAAATTTTACCAAGGCTTAGCGGAGCCCGCTATTTTTCAATTCTGGATGCTCGTAGTGGTTACTGGAACATTAAACTTGACCATGAGAGTTCACTGTACACCACTTTCAATTCACCTCACGGTCGATACCGTTTCCTACGACTTCCATTTGGCCTTGTATGCGCCCAAGATGTTTTCCAGAAAAAGGTAGATGAAGCCTTCGGAGACCTAGACGGAATTACAGGAATCATTGACGACATCGTTGTCCATGGGAAAACCAAAGAGGAGCACGACAGGAATTTGCATCTCCTCATGGATCGTGCCAGAAAAATAGGCATCCGTTTCAATCCAGATAAAATGCGCATCAGATGCAGCGAAATTCCATTCTTTGGAAACATACTCAGTTCGGAGGGTCTACAACCTGACCCGAAGAAAGTGGAATCCATCCACAGCATGGATCCGTCCAGCAACCTCGCCGATCTTCAAACGTTTCTTGGCCTCACCCAGTACCTCAGCAGGTTCATACCCAACCTAGCTTCCATTTCAGCAGTACTGTGGGACTTAACTAAGAGCAAGAATGAGTTCGTTTGGAGCCCAGAGCATCAGGCTGCAGTAGAGAAAATCAAATCTGTCATCACCTCACCAGAAACATTGCAATATTTTGACAGTAGCAAACCTGTAACGATTCAGGTTGACGCGTCGCAGCGCGGCCTCGGCACCACTTTGATGCAGAACAATCGCCCTGTCGAATACAGGAGCAAATTACTAACAGAAACCGAGACGCGGTATTCAAACATAGAGCGTGAAATGCTTGCAGTTGTACATGGATTAGAGAAGTTCCATTACTACGCTTATGGCCGTAAAGTCACTGTTGAAAGTGATCATAAGCCTCTCCAATCCATATTCCAGAAACATGTGAACAATGCACCTCCCAGAATCGCAAGGATGATGTTGCGCATTCAGAAATATGATGTAACTATCAAATATGTGCCAGGAAAGAACATTCCAATCGCTGATGCTCTTTCCAGATTGTCAAAATGCGAAGGTGACACCATTCAAGGTGTAGATGTCACAGTGCATGAGATCGACATGCAGCTGAATGCAAGCCCCACCAGACTAAAGCAGATCCGAGAAGAAACGTCCAAGGACGAGACACTTCACTCTCTTCGAAACTTCATCACAAACTGATGGCCAAACACTAGGTCAGAGTGTCCATCGCACCTCCACGACTATTGGAATTACCGTGATGAATTGTCAGTATTTGATGGCCTTATTCTAAAAGGAACTAGAATCCTGATCCCAACAACGCTTCAAGCAGCGGTGTTAGAGCAGTTACACTATGCTCATCAAGGAGCTGAAAAGTGCAAACTTCGTGCCAAAGGATCTGTATTTTGGGTCAACATTAATGGAGACATCGAAAACATGGTTAAAGCATGTGCACCATGCCAACGCAACCAGAAGGCAAACGTCAAACAACCGCTAATGCCACACGACGTACCACAAAAACCATGGCACACACTGGGAGCAAACTTATTTTTCATTGACAATGACAGTTACTTGCTCATATCTGACTATTACAGCAAATTTCCAGTAGTCAGAAAGCTGAACAATTTGCAGTCCAACACTACCATTGCTCACATGAAATCAATCTTTGAAGAATTCGGAATCCCGAGAAAGCTTATCACTGGAAATGACACTCAGTTTACTTCGGCTGGATTCCAGAAATTTAGCCACGATTATGGCTTCGAGCACGTCCAAACAAGCCCCCACTATTCACAGGCCAATGGATTTATAGAACGAGCTGTTCAAACTGTTAAAAATCTGCTGATTAAATGCAAGGAAGCTAAAACCGATCCTCATATGGCCATGTTGTGCCTTAGATGCACACCATTAGATCACAACATACCATCGCCAGCAGAACTCTTAAATTCTCGTGCTTATGATACCAATCTTCCTGCCATCCAACCCCACCTGTCACATGCCTCTTATGACGGTGAAATAAATGCATACATGCAAAGAAAAAAGGATAAAGAAAAGAGCAGATATGATCAGTCAGCCAGAAATCTATCTGACCTACTTCCTGGTCAGCATGTGAGAGTACGACATCCCCAGAGTCACAAATGGGAACCAGCAATTGTAGATTCTACGAGACCAAACAGGAGCTATGTTGTAAAAACTAACAATGGTGGTCAGTATGTACGCAACCGTATACACATACGTCCAACAGGAGAGAAATTCAATCAGTCTGACTTTGAAAACACCCATTTGCAAAATCATTCACCAAGCAATGATCAGGAGTCCCGCTTTGAGAATTCAGAAGCAGCTCAGAACAAACAAGTGCCAAACACTGTGGATAACACTGTACCCCAATCACCAGTGCCATCTCCACGACGATCTACTAGAATAACAAAAGCACCTGTTAGACTGAACTTGTAACATGTACATATGCATGAACAATGTCATATAGCTCTACTAGCTAGGATTTTATTTATCACTGTATTTACTTTATTTTACTCACTTAAACTACATGCTTCACATGTGAGACTTCTCTTGCACAAGGTATTACTCAAGAAATCAAAAAGACATTTATTCTGTGTCAACACTATCAACCTTGATTTAGCACCGATTATCTTTTCTAAAGGAAGAAGGGGATGTTATGGTTCTTAACACTATCGGTCAAGCTTATAGTAACCCCAACCCTCTGTCATCAATTATCATTAAATAGCACTCTTACTAATGTACGTAGTATAAACACACTTGACAGCAGTGATCCCTCTGATCAGTAGACAATGTATATAATTCAGCACACTTAGAAATAAAGTTAGTTGTTGTAGTCAAGTCCTTCCTGGAGTTGTTTCAGTGATTTTTTAGATTTCAGTGTCAGGCAGCAAAATTCAAAACACCCTGTATCAAAGATGATACGTTTTTATCTTACTGTAAATGGACATTCATCTGCTAGTAATATACAGTGAGAGTGACATAACAGATCAAGATAAAAATAATACCAAGATATTGAGCATCTGTTCACACTGTTTTGCTTAATTTTGTTTAAAAGTATAGGTCTTTTTTTATCATTTGAGATAAGTAAACCTTTGACAGTATCTTTGAACAATTTAGATGTTTAATAATTTTTTACAGAAAATCCTCTCTTTGGTAATTTTACAAATTTAATAATCTTTTTTTTTATATATATATAATTCAGGAGATGATGGATCATATGTGCTGACATTTGGGACACTGTTCAGTGATGACCGCTGTGCCAACATTTTTGAAGCCCTGGTAGGAACCCTGAAAGCAGCAAAAAAGAGGAAGATTATTAAATACGATGGAGAGCTGCTGTTGCAGGGCGTGCATGATAAAGTGGAGATCATCCTACTTCCAGAATAGTACTCAGACATTCCATAGAATTTTGCACGTGGTATTATGCAACATAATAGGAGTTTTTAAATATTGTTATTTATTAGATTTTGTATTGGAGCAAGCAAAAACTGCTGTACAATGGAGGCAAAATGAGTTCAGGGTTGTTGAATGATGTTTAGCTACGTTGGACTTGCATTTAAAGCATTGATAAGAGTGCTTTTGTTATAACTATGGTCTGATGGGGGATTAGGCAAGAAAAAGAAATGTTAGCATGTTTAGCTGCTGTAATATATACAAAAGTATTAATTTATGGACCACGCAATCAGGGACAAAATTTCTCCTTCACAATGTGCTGTGCAATTGATTTGATACCTTGGAATATATAAAAGTTAATATCTTCACTTATTACCATTGTTGAATGGCCAGTTTTGCCCAATGTAAGGGTTGGCAGTATTTTCTGACCAACTGATTTTCATAGATACATTGGTATTGTTGATACATACATTTCAATTTCTTTTTCACTATTTGAGCAATATTAATGAAGACAGCCAAGAGTGATTTTTACACAGGTTAAGAAGTTGTGTGATATTTTTCTTTTACATTTTCTGGTCATAAGTACATACATCACTTATGAGAATTTGCATTGCAAATTTAACCAAATTATTTCTGATTGGCTTCAGTTGAAGTTTTGATTAGATTCTTCAAGGCTGTGATTGATAAGAATATGGTCCCCAAATTGAAACTTGGGCAATTTTTCTGTTTCTCATGCAAAGAGCTTGGCAGTTGTTTATATTATGTCAGCCTTATCTATATATCTATATATAGGTTTTGAAGAATAAAAGATTGAAAAGATGAATAATTTTTTTTCATTTATTCATTATTGTAGACACAAGACATTTTATGCACAGTCTGATAGCTTTTAAGGAAAGTTCTATTTTCAAACTTTATGAAAAAATTACAGTAGATTTGAAGTAGTGGATTTAAAACTGGCTATGAAATATTACTGATCATAAAATATTACAGATTATTATTTTTAATATTTTTGCATTTTTATTTCAATCTCATGGTATAAAATGGTACATGTACTAGTATTAATAGTAATAAAAAAGATTAACAAGGCACCAGGCCCTTTAAATGCTGTAAATTCCTGATTTTATCTATGCTGGCTACCTTCAACACAATCTAGCACTCTACTGTGGAACCTGTCCAGTCTATGTTGATCTTAAAAAAATCCTGAAAATCCAAACTTCTACAATTTAGGGGTCTGAGGGCAACATGCCAAAATCTGGCTTTCCAGATAAATTGGGTAGACTTTATCTCTGAGAGATGTCACTAATATTTTTGTTTTGTCACACATTCAGAGGCCGGCTCTGAGTCTGAGGAAATAACTGAACTGGAATTCCCCCTCCTTTCCCCATCAGCATCCTTCTTATATATATATATATATATATATATATATATATATATATATATATATATATATATATATATGATCATACTAAAAATGATGTACTGCTGTTGCAGTCATTTTCAACCAGGCTTTTTCCAGGTTTTGGCTGTCTAAAATTACCACCTGTAATTTCCTACAAATTTTCAGGGAGTCCAAGTATGCCTAAATCATATTTCCAAAAATTCCACAAGCAGTCCAGCCGTCTTTGGAAAGAAAGGCCATCTGGTGATGCTGGTGGCCTTGGAAATTCCAGCTGGATTGTTCTGGGAAAACCCTTGTTTTCAACCAAAAACAATTAAGCTTATTGTTTCAGTTCTCTTCATCATCATCATCATCTGCGTCATCGCCCACTTTCTGCATGACTTCAGCGCTAGCATTCACTGCGGTGGCCAAGTCTTCTTTTCCTGCTTGTAAACGGTCTCCTGAAATTATAATCAACATTTTTTAACTAAATGTAAGGGAAAATTTACATACTTCAACATACACTAATAACTGACTCATTCACTGTAACATAAACTTTGAACAGAATCTGAAATAATCTAAAAATCCAAAAAGTCAAGATGAGAAATGGCATCCTTAATTTCACATATCACTTATCAATTATGGAAATCGTATCAAGATTCTTGAGTCACACTGGGTTTACTTTTATTTCTCTTTTCAAACCTAAATGAAAACATATTGTCTTAGTAAATAAAAAATACTTTTTTCTTTAATTCATGTTGTTGTCTCTATAATGTAGTTACTAAAGTGAATATAAGTTGTTAAGCCAAAACACATCTTTAGAAGGCTAAAAATCTATATACTTTTCCTAATTTAGCTTATTAGGACAAAATGACTTTTCTAACTAATCTCACAGGCGGTCTCCTTATTGAGGAACCTGCTTGACAAACTATAATTCTCAAACTTTGAACTTACGGATCAACTCTGCAATTGCTCTCTGGGTCCGCCTTTCCAGCTTCTCTAGCTTCTTTGCCACATCTCGCTTCAAATCCCAGTCTGGCTTTCTTGGAGCTAGGTTCGTCAGATCCTGATGAATAATGAAATCAGTGTTATAGCACTATAACATCAGATATCCATTTGTTGATTTGATGGCTACCCACAAACAAGCCGTCATTGTGACCAAGACTGTAACTGTATTAACAATTGAGTGTTATCGTTACTTTGCTCCTTTTCTCAAATTCTCCATATGCACCTGTGGAAGTTCACTGATTGGTCGTGTCATGCAAGGAAGGTCCGTTTAGGAAACGCCATCAAGTTGTCAATTCTCAAAACATCAGTACGGATGTGTTGTGTTCTATTCTATTCTGTTTTATAAAGTCTGCGGTGAAAATGCCTTTAATTTAAATTTTAAAATTTTTATCTTAACTTTATTCAGTTTGCCCTTGTTATCTAAGAAGAAATCAAAAATATCACTGATCAGTTAAAACATATTAGTACACCTGTATACTAGGATGAGAATATAGAAATGAGACTTACTATTTCATCCACTACAGGCTCAGGTTTGGCAGCTTCTAGGTGGTCTTTGACATGTTCTTCAACTATGAAAAATAGACACAAAGGGAACATTTGCATTCAACAGTTAAAGATGCAGTTATATGGCTGATAACATTCTTTAGTAGAGAAAATATAAATCATTCCTTAACTTTTTTTGAAGTGTACCAGTATGATAATGAAATACAAAGCCTCTTCTTTTCTGCTTTGACTATTTCACTGAAGAAGAAAATGACTACTCTGCTTACTACGATCATCTCAGTTTTTGTGCACATTTTAAGTCAGACGTAAAGATGTTCTCCATTCTCAGACACAGAAATGATTTTTATTTACCTAAAATGTGAAAAGGGTGGAAGGGAATATGAAGACACTTTATGATGTCCAAGAAAAATCTTGGTTAAAAAGTATATCATTTCTGAAGAGATTAAATGTAATTTTCTACCAAAGAGACATGGCCTTTCCCAAGAGTTTTCACACGATTGCCTCATTCACTGTCTTCCAAAACAATTTGTTTTTACCATCTTTATATGACAGAGAATGGAATAATCTTCAACATGACAGCATCATGAGCATTGCTTTGAGTGATTGCTTACCTTTTGAGGGTATCATTTGGGGAAGTGCATTTTCTTTCAGATTCTCATCCTGAGGCTTGTAACTCCTAAATACTGGCCTACAAATTATACGAAAAGTAGCACAGGATATAAACATGAAAACACAGCACGACCAGAAAACATCATTTTATCAGTGTCACAACATCATTCAAGGTATATTGTTACAAACATTAAAAAATACATATTACACATGATGATAATTGCTTAAAGAACAAAACCAGACCTTTCAATGAGTACCCAAATTCAAAAGGAATCCGATCAAATCAGCATTAAATGATAAAGTGAATAAGGTTATTTGAATCTGTTTCCTGCATTGTTAGTTGTGAAAACCTGTCAGCTGTCACCTCTAACACATTCATCACACTGAGGTGGAGATATGACAAGTTTATTTGGCACTGAATAAGACATGATGTCCCAAAGTTTTATATATTTTAACTAGTGGAAACACATGCTAGCAAAGCTCATCTCTTCACTTCAAGACTTTAGAAAAAGGCGTCTGAAGCCACTGACTTGCTGGGAATTCTAAACCAGCTGGGGATACAAAATATACAAGTACAAACTTTTGGTGACATCGATTTTCGGGAGAAAAAAACGTCTGTTGGGATTAACAGGATTTCTGTCAGTTTAATTAAATCAAGGTAAGTTAATTATGATATTATAGAGTACATTAAGTTTCATTTCATGTGAATTGATCCATGTAAAACGTGGACCGTTTGCCTGTGTTTCAGCACAGTTCTGCGATTCTCAAGACACAAGCCTTGTGAGTTGTGACAAGGTGCCGATCTAATCAAACGTGTAGATTCTTGGCCACGCGCTCTTACCAGATAATTGTTACTTACTTTGGAAGCATTTCATTTTCGCTTCCTGCCGACCGCTTGGCGTCAGGGGCTTCCAAACCTTCCCCATCTCCCTCAGCTCTCTGACGCATTCGACGGAGACGCTCTTTACGTTTTAAAGCCGCATCTTCTAACTGCCCTACCTCAGCCATGATCCTAATCGTATTGTATAACATAGGTGGCAGCACTTGGAAAGAGGGGAATTTTCAACACAGTTCCTATACGTGAAATATTGACGTAACCCTGTTTGTACAGTAAAGGTCAATAATGTGGTGATTTTCCGCTATGCCTTCATTTGATTTGTTGTACAAAGAGAATTGGGGCTCATGGAAAAGTTCCTTCGAAGCGGTGGATGGAAAGTTTCGATCATTCTTGGCCGCGCTGGGGCCAAGTAAAAGTGGTGTAATGAGTTTTCATTGCGTATACACCTTGTCCTCACTGGAGTGCGTAGATCTAACATTGGAACAAATTGGTAAGTGAATATAATTATTATCAAAATGATGGATTTTTTTTTTTTTTTTTTTTTTTTTGGAAAGTGATGATTTATTTATTTATTTTATTATTATTATTATTATTTTTTTAAATTATTTTAAGAAAATTATTTTCTCTCAAGGGGGAGTGGGGGCTAAAAGCATATTTAAACTTATCTCTTAAAATTTTAACCCCAATAAATATTTTTTGGATTTAAGTAGGTGCCAACTAAGTAAAATTATATTTTTTTATTATCATCCTTTTAAATAAATGATAGAAAAAAGACTACCATAGAGGCATATACTGTAGAGGCAATTTATTTGTGGATGGAATTTATGCATGGTTTTGAATTGTTAAGAAAAGTATATTTACCTCTAATAAATTCTCCACCTTATTTACTAATTACCTTATTTATTACTCCACCTCCATTCGTTAAAACAAACAACTGTTAACTGAATTCTTGCAATTTATTATATTTCTGTGTATTGTTCACAATATATTTATTGTGGAATTTTGAATCTCATAAGAAGGGTTGTTTACCTTTTAAATAAAGTTCTCTCTTCTTGTTTTGCAATTCCATGGGTAACCTGAGAAATTTATTACTTCCTTCAATATTTCCATACAGTTAAATCACTAAGACAAACAAAGCTATTAACTGAATGTCTCCAGTGTTAAGTTGGGTAACAAATTGCGCCTTTATTACCTAAGCAGGGGTTGTGCACTCTTTGGTCACAAATGCCAAACCAATTTAAAAAAACACTGTTATATAGACAGATTTGGATATGTCCATGTAGGGATATGAGATTTTCCCAATTATTGGCATGAGATTTTCCCAATTATTGGCAGATTTCCTACTCTTTGGGAGCCAAAAATATCATTTTTGAGATTAGTGCAGATCTATCTTCAGGAAACACTGTGGATGGGTAGGACGGGGAGGTGGCTGGACCACTAGTTGTATTTTTGTAGACTTTTTTTTTAAATAAGTTGTCAGTCTCATCTCTCTTTTTTTTTTTTTTTTTTTTCAATTAGTTATCAGTCTCATCTCTGTATGTCTGGGAGGCTTGAGATGTTGGGAATCCAGAGGTATTCATCAAAGTATTTAGAGAAAGATCAGGATGGTGGAGCCTGTCATTTATCATAATTATTTTACCCAAGGTAGACTACTGGCTTTTTGTGGCAGTAATTAACACTGCGCAAAGTCATTATTATATGTGAAATAGACTGAAAACTTTACAAGTTTGCATGATTATTTGTAATACTTTTTTACATCTTGCATCCTTGAGGTGGAAAGAAAGAAAGAAAGAAAGAAAGAAAGAAAGAAAGAAAGAAAGAAAGAAAGAAAGAAAGGAAAATATACTTCAAACAGAACACTGCAGTGTGTATAATCCCTACATCACATTTTGAGTGTTTTTTTTTCTCACTTTTTCTTCAAAATTACGATTAATTCCAGTTTGGCCATGCAAAATTCTTTTTTCTCTCTCTCTCTATAATTAGGAGGTAATTATAAAGATTCTTCCCATTTCGTAAATGTTGAAAATCTTCAGTTGATTTTTTTTTCATTCAGACAGCATATGATAATGTTTACTTTAACACTGACATATCTGAGGTCAAGTTTAACACTGACATATCTGAGGTCAAGTTTAACACTGACATATCTGAGGTCAAGTTTAACACTGACATATCTGAGGTCAAGTTTAACACTGACATATCTGAGGTCAAGATTAACACTGACATATCTGAGGTCAAGTTTAACACTGATATATCTGAGGTCAATTAAGTCACTGTGCAGTATTTCATGCTTAAAGTCATGTCCACTTCTAATGGGAGCATGTGATAAACTATTGGTAAAAAGTTTTTTAAAAAGCTGCCTGTGGTTTTAAAAGAATACAGACACTTAGAAGAAATCTTAGCTAATTTTAAGTGGAGTGATGGTTGCCTTTCTGAGACCCCTCACCCCTGTTGCCTTGAAACCATCACTTATTTAATTGTCCTAAGAAGAGAAATGACCTGTAAGGAATGTAAACGTGACAGTGATTCTGCTGAATCATGAATATATTCAAACAGAAAATGACTTAGCAATGATACATTTTGTACTTGAACTCTCTGGTTACTTGTAATTGCAGTAGTGTACTGGTGAGTATTAAGTAAGAATTGAGCTACAGCATGCCAGTGTATTTTAACTCACTAGTGGTTGGCAGTGCTGTAAGCTACTAGTAGGTCACTCACATTTAATTGTACCTGGGCACTTGCTTTATTAAATATCATATGGGATGATGGGGAACATAACTTCTTAAACCAAGGTATTAGGTTATACATTATAGTGACAGTAATACGTACTGTAAGTAATGTGTGTACCCCCTTGATAAGGTGGTCAATTGTACTGAGCACTGAGAGTATGGTGCAATATTTTTGTTTGTGCATTTTTTTCTCACTAAAAGCCATAAATTACAAGAATCAAGTGACAGACCCTTCATGCACTCATGGACCAATTTAAAAGGGTATACAGGCCCGAAGCCAGCAATTTCAGAGGGGGGGTTCGTTTTCTGAAAAAGTGGACCTTTTACCATAAAGTCCTCAAGTACATAGGTCAAATTGTACCCACAGTGGACCTTTTCCCAGCAAAAAGGGTGGTTCTTTTGAACCCCCCGAACCCCCCCTGGCTACGGGCCTGGTATATAACAAGAGCCTTTTTTTTTTTTTTTTTTTTTCGAATTCCTTTACTTAATTTACATTACTCTGTATCTTTAGACCTGATGTGCTAGCTCCCAGCTTAAAGAATATAAGTATCAGAGTTGCACTTCAGTATCAGTGGAAGACTGAGGGATCAGCAATGACTAACAACAAGATTTTCTGTTGCCACCGACTTTATTCTATCTCTCTCCCTGTCCCTCTGTGAGGATGCAGGGGATTATATACACAAATATCAAAGACATTCCTATGATCAAAGAGATACATTAAAGATTACTGTAAGGGCGACAACATGTCCCTTCACCTTGTGCCCAGCCAGTGTTACGGACCTGTATTTCAAGTTAAATGCTAAATATTTGTCATGGCAGGTCATTTCTGACCCTGCCCTGTAATTATCAAAATGATGCTGGAGATGTGTGTGGTAGGTCATCTCTGCCCCTGTGTGTCACAGCAGGTCATTTCTGACCCTGCCCTGTAATTACCAAAATTCACCAAAAATCACTAAATTTAACATGAAATAAGGACACAATTTTCTTTTGCAGTGAAGAATGGACTTGTCAGAAAAGATGATGAAGTACAGAAAAGTGGATCATCAGAATGGTGCAGGTAAATATTTGTTCGGTGGAGCTCATATAATGTTGTCTATAGGTCATACCACAGTACTTGGTACAGCAAAATTCAGGTATACTTTAAAAACACTTTTCTTGAGTGATTTTTTTATTATTATTATTATTATTATTATTATTATTATGGTATGATTCTTTAATTATGAATATTAATGTCTTTAATGATAATTGTTTTATAAGCTCTGTCAGTTTAAGAAGAATGTGTGATATCATTTGCTAAAATTTCTTTCTTCATTTTTTATGTTTTGACAGGTAAAAAAAAAATTAATTTATTTATTTATTATTTGTTATTATTATTATTATTATTAGTAGTAGTAGTAGTAGTAGTAGTATTTTGCATTTATATATTAGTGCAGTCTCATTCCTTATAATACAATTTTCTCTATTCTCAGACCATCCGTTTGTTTACAACTCGTCTGTTATCCAAAATGGAAAGCATGTTGGGAGTCGCAATGGGGCAGTTGGGAATGGGGTGGTACACATAACAGAACAAAATGGCAGCTCTCATAATGGACGTCACCACCGGAGCAAAAGTCAAAAGTTCTTGGAAAATGTTTTTGAGATGATGATGTCTGAGGCTATCGAGAAGGGGATTGATCCAAAGAGGTGACCAGATTTTTATATCCCTCTAATTATAATAGTGAGTAAGTGAATAGCTAAAACAAAAAATAAATAAATAAATAAATAAAACACATGCATTAACTAGTGACATATAATACTGTGAAATGTATTTATTGTGTCTTGTGTATGTATGTTTAAAAAAATTGCAACTGTTCAGTTTTAAACTCCTGAAGCATCATGCCTTGATCATTGGTAAAAAGAGCATGTTAAGTCTCTTTTGAAATTTATTTTTCTTTTTCATGATAAATAAAATGATCAAGAAATGTTGCCTGGAATTGTACTTACCAATAGTCAAATTTTCTATAATTTATCATTAAGCAAAGTACTGGAGTTCCAGCAGCCTGAAGAACTTGCCACAAAACTGGACATCCAGCTAGGTCACGAAGGATGTGAGGATGAACAATTGCTTGAAATGTGTAGAAAAACTGTCCAGTACAGTGTCAAGTCAGGTAAGTGCATTTTGGTATATGATGCTGCATGATATTTCAAGTCGCCAGTATATATATATATATATTTATATATACTGCAGAGATAATGGCTTTAATCCCAATCTTCACCTTTAACTTTGGATTTCAGGTCATCCCCACTTTTTCAACCAGCTGTTTCAAGGTTTTGACGTCAAGGGGCTTGCTGGGGCCTGGGTGACTGAGGCACTTAATACAAGCAGGTAAAGAATTAAGATTATAATTTTTTCTGTTTTCTTTTGGCCCTGCCTGTCATCCAGAAAATTATGTTTTCTATTTTGACTGAACGTACAGTACACTAGCATGTAAAAAATGTAGTGCTGTTTTTCATAAGCAAAGTTTTAACTTTTTGCACTGGTTTGCTATTATTCTGAAAATCAGGTAATTTTTAAATGTTTTTGAGTTTAAAGAATCGATACAGTGTGCTTGTGCAGCAAAGTGGAAAATTATGTACAAAGCAACTTGACAAAAAATAAAAAAGAGGGAATTGTATTTATTTTTAACCACAAAATTAGCTGTACTTAAGGACACTTGGGATGGTGTAGGTAGAACAGGTTCTCTAAGAATATGGCATTATTTATATTATTACCTGCGCCACTATTAGCAGAAATAATAGTACATTTTTTTCTACCTCCAGTTACACATATGAGATGGCCCCTGCCTTCACCTTGATAGAACAGGAAGTCCTGATGAACTTGAGGAAGTTGGTCGGCTATCCTGGGGGAGAGGGCAATGGCATTTTTACACCAGGTATTTGTTCAAAGATGTGATCAAAGCCACACTTTATGCAGCTTATATTTTATTTATTTCTATAGATGATTGTTCTTGTAGGACAGGATTACACGAAGGCAGAGTTTCTAGTATGGAGGGAGCTTGTACATGAATTGATAAGTGTCAGAGACTTATGGGTCTTAAATTTGATTTCTGTTTACCAAATTATCTTGCGGTTATATTAAGATTATATACAAAGTCTTAGTCATCTTAAAATAAAAAATATTAGTCATGAAACTTTTCTATTTAAGCTAAGAACACTCAGCACTATTTATGTTCTGAGAGTCAAACAACAGCATTAATTACACTACTACAGCAAACATAACAAAGTCATTCAGGAATTATCTTTTCATTTAGGAGGGTCAATTGCCAACATATATGGTGTCAACCTGGCCCGCTTCAGTAAGTTTCCAGAGATTAAGAGCAAAGGAATGCAAGCACTACCAAGAATATGTGGTTTTACATCACAACAGGTAATTTATTGTGTGTGTGTGTGTGTGTGTGTGTGTGTGTGTGTGTGTGTCAGTCAATTGTGTTAGGTGTGACTGTATTGGATGTGCTCAGCAATTGTGCAGGATGTCATATATATATGGTTATATATTGGATGTGCTTACTAATTGTGTTAAGTGTTATGTATATGATTACATTGGATGTCCCTACTAATTTTGTTAGGTGTTATATGTTCTTGAATTGAAGGTTTCATCAGACATAGATTGTTTATAGTTACTAAATTTGCCTGCAGATCGAGTTTGATGTGATAATTTATTAATTTATTGTTTATGAATAAATAATTTAAACAGTTGTTGTTCAAAATGGGTGTTAGGTTTACTACCGTTAAGCAAATGTCAGATACATTTTTTTGCCTATATTTTCATACAACTGAGTCAAACAAATGACGTCTATCAGTAATATACAAAGCAAATCAGACATAGAAAGTAGTCTACAGATTACCCATTGTAAACTGTATATATTCTATCTTTCAGTCCCATTACTCCCTGAAGAAAGCCTTTGCTTTGTTAGGAATAGGCCTTGACAATCTCATTCCAGTTCCCTGTGATGACACAGGGAGGATGATCCCTTCTGAGTTAGAGAATGCCATACAACAAGCCAAAAATTCAGTAAGTATTCCAGTTCCCTGTAAGACCTTCATGGTCAGAACAGCAGCATGCCACCAGGTGTAGAGATTGAACAGTTCTATCATTGCAAGAACCATGACCAATTTTTTTATTCTGGTTGCTAAACACTTTATTTATTTAGTTAGTTATTTATGGTAATTTTAGGCTATACAAAATATTCCAATCCATATTAAGCATGCATTAGTAGTTCTGTGCAAAGTAGGTTATTTTTTTTTTCTCTTTTTCTCCAGGGAGCAGTTCCATTTTTTGTTGGCGCCACAGCTGGCACCACAGTACTGGGTGCCTATGACCCCCTGAATGCCATTGCAGACATATGTGAGAGGCACCAGCTCTGGATGCACATAGATGCTGCTTGGGGAGGCGGGGTCCTCTTCTCAAAGAAATACAGGCATTATATGGAAGGAGCTCACAGGTAATTCAGCATTTCTTTGTTTCTTCATTTATATTTCCATATATTATTACCTTAGTTACAGATATTTTCCTGTGTTATTACTTTGTAAGTTTGGATTTTTGTAATTTTTTTTAGAGCTGACTCCGTTACTTGGGATCCACACAAGATGATGGGGGCACCCCTGCAGTGTGCAGTCTTCCTGCTGAAACATCAGGTAAGAAGGGTTTCTTAGAAGTGAAGGTGGTGATGGTTTACTGAGTATTATTAAAATGATTGATTTTAAACAATTGATTTAAAATTTATTAAAAATGAACAAACGAGGGATTCTAATGCTGCTGGCATTTTTTTTTTTTTTTTGTCCATCAGTTCAGCCAAACTTTCCTGCACTGCTTAGGGAAGTACAAATTAAATTATTTATTCACTTGAACAAATATCTGCTGACACCACCCTTGTGTCATGCACACATTGTAGCAATTTTTGAAATTTAAACACTGGTGCACTAAGTGTTTTTCATTACTCATCTTCAGAAAGTGCTAAATGAAGCACACTGTGCCAATGCTCGTTACTTGTTCCAACAAGACAAATGTTACGACATTTCGTACGACACGGGGGACAAGTCTGTTCAGTGTGGACGCAAGGTGGACGCCTTCAAGTTGTGGCTGATGTGGAAGGAGAGAGGTCACAAGGGATTTGAGAGAGATATTGATAACATATTTGACATGTCCAGGTAAACTATTGATAAATGTTAGTGTCATAAAGCTTTTAGCATTTCCCATAGAAGTGATGGAATGTTAAAAATATTGATTTTTTAAAATTCACATTTATGATGGTTGTCACAGAAATAAAATGCACCTTGGGTAATTTGGAAAAAAAGCTTTATTACCATGGCTATGGGCTTGAACAAACTTTTTAGGTATATTCTATGAAAAGTTTACCTTCAAATTTTCTACAATTTATTGCTTTGTCGTGATAAAAAATTAAATCATTTCTAAAGACCTGAAACAATTTTAACCTTTGAGACTTAGCATTTTGCTAATTAGAAAACCCTGTTTTGTCTTTTTAGAAATGATTTACTATTTTACCATCATTACACATAAGACTGTGAAAAACCTATGTCATTGTGCTTTGTTATACAAATGTACTTTATGACCTGTCACTTGACACATATCATATCATATCATATGACCAGGTATTTGACCCAGCTGGTAAAGGACAGAGAAGGTTTTGAGTTGGTGTTAGGGGAGCCACAGTGTACCAATGTATGTTTCTGGTATATCCCTCCTAGCCTGAGGTCTTTGAAGAGAACTGCTGAATGGTGGCAGAAGCTAGGCAAGGTAACGGAAGCATGGCCATTACTTATTGATAGGACAATGACACATTACACATAATTAGGTTATTTGTGTGTGTTATGTGTGTGCCTTTGTATGTATTTGGTTCTATTCCCACTGTTCACCCCAACAGAAGAAAATTCATGTAAAAACAATAATGCTGTGAGCTAGGGGCATTTTTAAAAGCTGAGTATATATTTGAAGCATGTTTCTGCTGTATGCAGTGAGTGTCTCTTTATTCCATTTAGTAAGAATAAAGAGCTGAAATACCAATTTTGTTTTGGCAAAAGGAAGTGGGGCAGATGGGGGGGTTCCTCTGCATCTCTGCATCTACAATGCACTGTAGCTGGAACCACATATCAAAAATAATCATGTCGAATCATATCAGTGCATATTTTTTTATCACAGAGGTTTCATTAGAGGGGTTTGTGGGCCCTCTCTAGTTTGATACCTTGTATTTAAGGATTTGAAGCTTTGAATGTTATATAAATGATTCAGCAGATAAATAGACTAAACTTTTGGTTTCAAAGTTCACTGATTTTCAGTCTCAAGCTCTTTTGTGGTATGTCCCCCTTATGTTATGCATGATCAGTGCATTTTCATTCTTACTACTTGAATTTATATTTCCCCTAGGTTGCTCCCAAGATTAAGGAGAGGATGATGGTGGAGGGGACCATGATGGTGGGATATCAACCTTTGGGCGATTACGTCAACTTTATACGTATGGTTATCAGCAACCTTAACGTGATCAAGGAAGACATGGAGTTTGTGGTGGATGAAATAGAACGCCTTGGGAAGGACTTATAATGCTACTATGATGTGCAGATGTCGGAAACATTACAGCCACGTTCTCTCATGATGGCTGACTACCCTCTTCCAGGGTCTCAGTTATTATTGTGGACTTTGTTTTGCTAAATCAGACCAAAATGTCTGTCTATTTATCTAGAGACCTATCTGTGAATATCTGTGAAAAATCAATCTGTCGCCCTGGTAGAGGGTAATGGCTGACAGACAAAACATATTATAGCTAATAAAGTACATGTATCAGCTTATTTTTCAAGCCATAAACAAACAAACACCTATGTTTCCGTCTGACAGTTTTGCCGTGAGAACTCAGATATATATGTTCACCTGTGTATACTTGTACATTTTGTCATGAGCTAAGTTTTTTATATAACACAGTGACAGTTTATTTTATATACTCATTCCAATTTTTGTTGTTTTAACTGCAGTTTTCAGGACTTGATGCCATAGTTATTATTTGTATATATGTAAATTACTTGAAAGACTGAAGAAAAGAGAATTAGAGGATCTGGATATATATATATATATATATATATATATATATATATATATATATATATATATATATATATATATATACTCAGGTCAAGTACTTTATAAAGGTTGATTTATTTTTTAAGGCTGGTGAAGTTGTAGACTAATCTGTTGGTGATATATGCAAATAAAATTTGATGATATTTGTCAATTCTTTTGTGGAGTACAAGTGTGTGTCTGCATGACCGCCATCTTAATTTTCTTGCAATGCCTGAAGTTTGAATTATTCAGGATAATAATTTTGGGTAGACTGTAAAATTTTTACAACTAAAATTACTCCAAATTTATGCTTTTGATTTTTTATATTAAGACACTATACATGTCCATACATTCTAGTCAGTTTCTGCCCCTGCCATTACATTGGTTGTCCACCCAGTAACTGCTGAAGATAAATGCACTATACGGGTTGTTTTCTATTCCATCTAAAACGCACAGAAAAAAAATAGTATTGAATTTTCTGGACTTACAATCTACTAGATTTGAAACGTATTTTTTGTTTGTTTGTTTATTCAAATAAAGCAACAATTGCTGTTTAAATTGTAAAAATTAAAAGTTCATAGCAGCCTTATTATTACATACTTCGTACTTCCATGTATGCGTATACAGGACTGATATTTTAGGTTACCATATTTTTCCTAAATCGTTTATTAAACGCTGCACTATACTGGTATTGAAATCCCAAACGCAAAGTGGAATCCGTTGAATAATCGGGAGCAGACTTTTCACTTTCTACCGTTAAGTTAGCCAATCGTTTTTCCCCCTGATATAGCAAGGGGTAACACCGAAGCTGGGGGGGGGGGGGGTTACGAGACTTGCTGTGCCCTTGACAATGGTGACAGAAGAAAACCTCACTTTGGCCTAGGAGAGGTGGAACACAGATTGTGTTGTATCGTAAGCTATGCCCCAGGTGCGGTTTGCATTGATATTTTTCATTTGATGACAGCATACATGTATGCAAGCAAAGCAAAAAATCACAACAACAAATTTCGACCCCCCCCCCCCTTCCCTCTCGGGAGCCGCCTAAACCTATTCTTACAGAACAGTAAACAGACTTTTAAAGATCATCGTCGGTTTTGGAGGGATGAATCTTCACGTTTTAGCAAAAATTGTTTAATTTGTAAAATATGATCTAACGCCATCGGAGGGCTTTAAAAGAAAAATAAACAATTGAATTAAAATTTCCCCAAAATTCATCTAGAACTTTGAGTCACTATCATTTATGCTAAAAGATGAAAGTTTTAAATTTGATAATAACGTGATAACGCTGATAAATATTGTGTTGCGTGCGTTGGCTGCCAAGGATACCGGTAATAGAAAGCAATGCCGAACCACGTGCCAGTCTTTTCAACACGCACATACATTTGTCATTTGAAAAGAATTTGCTTGATTAAAATACGCGAGAAACCCGCACAGTGTCCTTAAAATATCCCTAGCTAATCAGAAAATGTACCATGTATATACATAAATCGGTTTTATCTCGTAACATCCAGCGGATAAGATTTAACAGATAAAGTCGACTAGTTTCAGTTGCATCACTGCATAGCCGACTATCAATATAGAACTCTGTTTCGGATCAGAGTTTTTATCAAAATGTCCAGAATGAGCACATCTGAGTAGAAACAACAGAAGCTTGCCAGACTTGATATTATTTCAATATCAAATATACAGTGTTTCAGAGAAGCAGGATGGCGCCCTTATCTGGTCGCTGGCTTTATCTTTATTGCGCCCTGTTATTCCCATTACCCAAAGGTAAGGCGTTTGGTAATAATGTTGAGATTTTTATCAAGGTTTCGTGCTATGGTGGACAGGAAGTAGATATACATCTGTTTGTAAAGAAAATTTTTTAAATGGGTGGTTGGAAAAAGACACCCATCTTTTTCTCAGCTCGATTTTAATGACTTTAATGTTTATAAGGCAAAAACATTCTAATTTTGTCGTGAAACCTTATCTGGACGCCGTGAAAGAATGTTCGGATACAACAGATTGACTTGCAACACTAAATATAATGTAGATAAATTCAAGATGCCTTAAGGACTGAGTGCTGGACAATATGTTTCTCCTGTAACTGTATGGTGGTATAATGATTCGTACTGCCACCTGCATGTACTCAATGTCTCTGTAAAAGTGCTTCTTAATGAAAACGTGAAGAGATTAATACATTTTTATATATATGGAAGATTATTGGAAAAAAATTCATTCATTAAAACCACATTAAAAAGTTTGTAAGAAAACTTAAGTTCCCAAATAAGTCAGATTTAATGTGTGTCTTGAAGATCAAGTGACGTTACAAACGAGAAATATTAATTTGTATATGTACTGATTTATTTGTTTGTTTGTTTTTCAGCAGTAATAACAACAAAATTAAGTGCAGAATGTCCAGTTACGACCCCATGTGGAGAGATGAACCACACAGTAGAGGAAGGTAGAATTTCTTCCCCCTGCTATAACCTGGGCAGGTATCCCCCAAATCTGAACTGTTCATATGTCATAGACGTCAGAGGTAGGTAGTCTGTCTCCATATCTCTGCCTCGATCCCAATCCTGTAAATAAAGCTTTTTTCTATCTTCGTTGTCGGGTCCAGGGTAGTAAGGGTGAGGGGGGAGGGGAGGGGTCAGCCGTACCCTTTTCAGAAACACTTTGTTCTTCAAACGTTTTGTGGTGACTGTTCTCCGTTGCTTGATGGATATAATCTAAATCTCTTCCCAAATCGGAAGGAAAGACATACATTAAAATACTGCCCCCCTTTTGACACCCTTCTGGATGTATGGCAGTGGCACCGAATTGCTTAGAGGAAATTGTTTGAGTCAAGTCTTTTCTAAGGCTCTATTCCCATAGATTTTAGATCGATCTATCCCCGCGGGGAGTCTCACTAGATTACTGTCAGATAATCCGGCTTAAATGTCCGTCCCGCCTACTACAAGCTGTAAGGGGTAATTAACTTTCGTGTCCGCCCGGCTGACAGCTATTTAGCGTGAACCCCCAGGGAGATAGGTCGATCTAAAGTAGGTCGATCTTATCTATGGAAATGGGGTGTAAGGCTGTATTCCCAGAGCTTTTTGATCGATCTATCCCCGTGGGGAGTCTCACTAGATTACTGTCAGATAATCCGGCTTAAATGTCCGCCCCGCCTACTACAAGCTGTAAGGGGTAATTAACTTTCGTGTCCACTCGGCTGACAGCTATTTAGCGTGAACCCCCAGGGAGATAGGTCGATCTAAAGTAGATCGATCTAATCTCTGGAAATGGGGTCTAAATTGACCTTTTTTGGTATATAGTTGATTAAAGGACTACAGCACAATTGGAAAATTGTATTAGGGATATGAATCTAGGACTCCTTCCAACTGCAGGCTTTGTCTCATAAATTTCTGTCAAGATTGTAAAAAAAAAAAAAAAAAAAAAAAAAAAAAAAAAAAAAAAAAAAAAAAAACATTGGGAGAAAAAAGGACATGGCTTTATTTGCTGCAAATGGAAAGGCCTAATGTTACCATTATATGGTCAGTTTTTTTAAAAAAGAACCTCACGAAGGCTTGTGCTTGGTTTCCAGAAAGAAACGGCTATTCGGCGAGGTATACTATAAAAAATGAATTTAGAATTTTTAAAATAGTCGGCAACAAACTTTCAAACTAGATTTTTAAATAAAAATCGGGGCCAGGTATGCAGCAAGGTTGATGCATGTACATGTTCTAGTTATATCCTGCAATACGGGCGGTCAATAATTATAAAATCATAAATATGTATGTTTTTACTAGTATTATGCTAAAACTTCATTTTCATCTGTCTTTTGGTTTGACGTGATTCATTCCTCGTCCGCACTTTCAGGAGCTCTTTCAGTTTCGCTGACTTTTGTCAACACCCGCTTGGAGCCATACAACGGGTCGTGTCCGTATGACTTCTTGGAGATCATCAACAACAACAAAAACAACAGCGGGATGAAGTACTGCGGCGTTGAATCGGGGAATAAAACATTTACCATATCTTCCCTACCGATAGTCATAAGATTAAAAACGGACGAGTCTTCGTACAGCTCTGGGTTCATGTTAAAATACAAGGCAGAGATGCCAACGACAACGTCGACAACAACTACTACTACCACTACAACTACTACTGCAACTTCTACTACAACAACAACAACTACTACTACTACAACTACTACTACTACTTCTACGCCGACAACAATCAAACCAACAACGCCACCAACCACAATTTCTTCAACGACGACACCACTTACAACAAAGGTGCCAACAACAATGCCAGTGCTGGAGGTATCAACCATGAATCCACTTTGTGGTGAGAACTACTTCGTCAACACGTCCGGAACTATCCTGTCACCCGGCTATAGGCAAGGGCAGTACCCGGTAGATCTACGTTGTGTGTATGTGATCAATATTACAGGTAAGCCAGGAACAAAAAAAAAACTTAAAAAGAAAAAAAAATTGAATAAACACGCCACTATGGTGAATAAGTCACTAACTGAAAGGTCTTTTTTATTTTTCTCTTACCTGTCGTTTATTATGTATTAGTATAAAACTAGAATATAGGTACGATCAAGCTATGCTGGTATGCGTTTGGTGGAGTAGTGCTGTCTGTACATGGCGTGCGATTACGATAAAACTATCTTATCTTGTAATGATACTGGGGATACGTTCGACACACTTGCCGGACTAAGAGGAGTGAAAGGCCATCATGTCAATATTCCAGGTCGTCTCTGTTTGTGTATTAGATTAAGAGTTAAGTAATGACGAAAAAAACATTGAAATTCTTCCTTATTTTCTTGTCCCATTTTTTACACTTTTAATCTGGATCCAAAAAAAAAAAAAAAATTGATATCATATTGATTAAAGACTGTAAAACCTTTTAACATTGATGCCGCCACTACAGTATACGGAATGTTAATTTGCGAAGGGATTAAGATATTTTAAGACGTTTTATGCCATTAGCACATTCAAATTTGAATTGTAGGTCATAATTTTGATAACTTATTTGTAATTTAATGTCTTTATACCTTAAAGGTATCCTATATATGATTCTTCCTACTCAAAAATAATCTCGACCCAACTTTATCCAATTGATAAAGGCCACCGGCCCATAGCAAATACATTACAAGGTTATAGTTCGACATTTCACATCAGTTTTCTCTAGCAATCAAACCATGATAAATAAATCTAGCAAGTTGTTTAGAGCATCAGGATTTTTTTTATTTTCATCATAGCAATATAACAATTTGAAGATGTATTGTTAGTATTCAAATTAGGAATGTACCGAGCTCTCAATTCCTCATAATGTGGACAAACTAGTAAAAATGCTTCTCATCTTCAATTTCATAAATATATTTGTCTAAGCAATATTTACACAACCTATCTATTTTTTGTAAATTTTCATGTCTACCAGTTTCTATTGCAAGTCTATGATTTGAAGCCCTGAATCTTGAAAATGCTACTCTGTATTTACTTAATATTTACATCAAATAAATATTTTTCAGGTTCTAACAAACTCTTAAACAAACTCTTAATAACTTATTTGCAATTTAATGTCTTTATACCTTAAAGGTTTCCTATATATGATTTTCCCGCCAAATCTTATTTTTCTTCCTACTCAAAAATAATCTCGACCCATTTCTAATTAAAAAAATATATATTTTAGAGCGCCATTTAAAAAATGAAGCATCGATATTATCTTCCTCAATTTAAGCAGTTTTAATAATTGTTTTAAAGTTATAAACAAGAGAAGCTAGCTAGCTTTGCAATATATTTCGACAGAAACGTGACTTTGGAGAATTTCCAAAGGCGAATCATATTCCTTTAACCTCATTTCTAATAAACGTCTTCATTTTAACAGCTCGTGACAGAAATCAATTTCTGATTTATTTTTTGTTTTAGCTGCGTACATTATTATTATAAGTTGTTGGATTCAGCCTTAGACTATTTTTTAAATGGAATATTTTCTCTGAGCCCACATCTTCACTCCCGTTCACCTCCAGCTAAAAATGACCACTCAGCTTCACGTCTTACACCACTACACGTCACGTCCGGCAAAATCCTGTCTCCTCAGGTATTCTTTAAGTTACATTGTTTGAAACTGTCGAGTGTATGGCGGCATTGGTCAGATTTAGTGCAGAAAGTTGACATGTCAACTCGTTTTAAACGCGTCTTTAAATAAAATCAATTTTAACAGGAAGAGTGGCATCCTCCCCAATGCGCGTTGTCACAATTGCTTGATCTGTGTTTTTTCATTAGAAGAAAAAAAAAACATGCTCACATATCTGCATCAATTGGACATGTTATATAAAGATTATTTTGTACGTAAGTAAAACTTGGCCATTTCCGCCGCTCCATTGGTGTCTTGTGCAAGATAAACGGAGTTTAGGTTAGAGCCCCTTTCCCATGTTTCAAAAAAATAAACTTGTTTCTTCGTTTTGCTATTTAGCAACACAGAAGGTTTACCCAGCAGAATACTCATTATATGCCCGTGCAGCCGATCCGTTATTACGACCCGCCCACGTGACAGGAAGACCAGTCCCAAAATGCATCTGTCCAAAGATTCATCCAGGAAAGCTTGTGCGCTAAAATTAGTCGAACGGCTGTTACCGCCAACCATCTTTGGCCAATCGTCAATAAGGGTCGTTGTTTTGCTAATAAAAGAGTGGAGAGATTTCAGCCCACTTGCTGTTTCCCAATCTTTTCTTTTCAAACAGATGATATCGTACGACGGAAGGTAGCTGCTGAAGTCTTGGTACCCGACAGCAAACGCGGCGTCTGGGACAAGCTCAATGGGCGTGTTTCGGAAATATTTTTTTGCCAAGGTGAAAGTCTGTTTATCCCGCACTGTCATCACTGAATCTGGATGTGCATCAAACAGTGCAGCCCATTCCTGCATACTGTTACAAATGTTTGGTGCTTCTACGCAAGAGCTGGCGGGAAACATGAGAATCCGGTTATCGGGGAAAGCTCGAAAAACATATTTTATATAATTGAGGTGTCTTCCCGTAGCGGCAAGATATCCACCCCCTTGAATGAAAATAATGAGTTCTTTTCCTCGTCTAACATGATTGAAGTCGCATCGCCTCGACCGTAAACATATGTCTATGGTACTAATGTTGAACCAGGATAAGATATGTCGCTCGCCCCATAGTATAAAATGGTCTCCAATATTTTGAGTGTCAAAGAGATTCACAAGGAGAGCTCGTTTGAACCCATTTAGGTACTTTTTAAGTATCTGATACTGGCGCCTTTGCATGTCCGCAATAAAGTTCTTATTGGCCGTTATAGTCTCCGCTGCCGATTGACCAGTCAACAAATGGCTTCTTTGCAAGTCAAAACTTGATTTGCAACCCAGCGAAAACGAATCCTTTTTTGCAATGAGCATGACATGTTCGTACCAAGAGTTTAAAACCAGGAATACTAGGCCTAAAATCACTGTGAAAAGAAATAGTTTCCCTTTTTGACAGTACGGCATGTTTAGTGTATATATTCCCCGTGATGTCCTATCACAACGATACCGATCAACCTCTGATCTTTTCTCTGTATGGAAACAAAATTAAAAATTTATTTTACTTTATCACAGCTGCATGGTGTATGGGAGTTTAATAATGTCATGCATATGTATGATATAGGCCGACATATAAACAGCCTGAACATCAATGCATATTGTTTGCAATTAGATATTTACTGAAACACTGGCGGATCAAGAATGTGAAGAAGATGTTTTTTCTGTAATGTCAACAGACGGTTACAGAACCTTCTAACACAAATTTACAGGGTTGCTACTTAATATGGAATATTTTTTATCATTGTTATTTTTGAGTGCTGATTTAAATTTTTTGGGCTTGAGTCATTAAAAATGTATGTCACTGAGTAATAATAACATCCAGTCTTCTGTTGTGAGATATTTTGGTCAATAATATCAAATCTGACATAAGATGCCATTCAAAGGAAAGGAACACCCCCAGAAAACCATATCAACAGTTTGATGTCATTATAAACTTTAAGATAAGATATTAAAGAAAATGATAGCCTCCGGACAGTGATATCTTACACAATCAAAGATCTCACTACAATTAATCATGAAAAGTCAGTAATTGCGGGTATGACCTCCAGCAGCCGCTTGCAGCGCCCTCATCCTACCTGGCATACCCTGTGACACGTTTTTTAGAGTTTGGGTAGAGATATCATTCCACGCAGTGATATTTGCCTGTCGCAGTTCATCACAATTTACCGGCCTAGGACCATAGCTATTAATTCTGTGAATTACTGCCGCCAACAGATTTTCAATTGGGTTCATATCTGGAGAGTTTGCAGGCCAGGGCAGTTGCTGAACCCATTGGTTTTGAAGAAAAACAGTGATTCTGCGGCCTCGATGTGGGGTTGCGCAGTCGTCTTGGTACACAAAGTTGTTCCTGAAGATGACTCTTACCAATCGAAGCATTGTTTGCTGTAGAATGTCTCTGTAGGAATCCTGGATGAGGTTGCCTCCTAGAAAAACCAACTGGTTCTGGGCACCGACATGAAATGCTCCCCAAACAGAGACGTTACCATCCCCTGCTTGCACCCTAGGCAGTACACAATCATCGTTTTATTCCCCTCGTACACGTCGGTGGACACGGATTCGACGATCAACCCTAAAAAATCCATATCTGGCCTCATCACTGAAAACGACGTGATTCCAGTGTTTTGGCTGCAAACGCACGTGGTCCCCAGCCCATTGCAGACGTCGCTGTATATGTTAACAGTGGTTTCCCTACTGGCCTTCGTGCAAAATAACCGGCTTGCAGTAATATCTTGTTCACGAGGGACCTTGAAACGGGCGTTTGAATGACTTTCTCCTCTCTTTTCTGAGGACACTGGTTGTCTTTGTACGACCAGCACGGCGTCCTGTGAGGAGAAGGCGATCCTGTCTTCTTGGTGTGATACGCGGACACCCTAGTCGAGGTATTGGATAAGGTGCCCCTGTCGCAGCATTTCTTTGGAGGACTTCACAAACGGTTCCTGATAAATGTTGAATTACCTGGGAATGGATGTCCGTTTCTGGCCATTTTCTCTGAGTGCAAGAATCCCATAGTAAGCTGCGTTGCTTAGCTGTCGAACCATATCTTCACTAAGGCGCCTGTAAAGTTTCAGAGCGATCCCTTTGTTGCTTCTCTAAACATACTCCAAAGATTGACCAAACCCATGCGTTTTATACAAGGGTAGAAATTGCCGAAAAGACCACCCCTCACATTTCTGACCACAGAACATGCAACTGCATGCATCAATTGTTTCGAGAGTTGTATGGTAATTAGGTAACACACCTGGCTACACATGGAGTGACACCTCAGCTTTGGATTTAAAGTAGTTAGAGAGAAATTAAATATTTTGTAGAAAATTTACTCGCCAAAAAATAATATTCCATATTAAATGGTAACCCTGTATGTGAGGGCCTACTTTTCTTACTTAAAACTCCTGGGGTCTTGGTCTGGGACTGTTGTCATGTGAGTCTTAGACCGCATTCAGATATACCCTGTCGTACTGGCTTGATCGATCCAACTCTGGCGATTCTCGCTAAAGTGCATTCAATGTAATCAGTTTAATTGTCTGACACGCTTCTGACGTCATCTCGGGCGAAAGAGCTTCAAAGGGTGCTTTCCCAGAGATTTAGATCGATCTAAGGATTAAGTTTTAGATCCACATAACTCCCTGGGGGTTCACGCTAAATTGCAGTCAGCTGAGCGGGCACCATAGTTAATTACCCCTTACAGCTTTTAGTAGGCGGGACCGACGCTTAAGCTGGCCAAGCTGACAGTAATCTAGTGAGACTCCCCACAGGGATAGATCGATCTAAAAATCTATGGAAATGGGGTGAAAGAGTCGATCACACACGCTGGTCGAGGAGACGTGTCAGACAATTAAGCTGATTACATTGACTGCACTGAAACCAGAGCCCCTGCGGATTTGGATCGATCCAGCTAGTACGATGGGTTTATCTGAACGCTCCCTTAGACTGCTGTACAGGTATCCGTATCTCTACATCGTCGACCGTCTTTTTCGCTTGAATACAAAGTACAATATGCATGTTTGAATAATAAAAAAAAGATACCCTTATTTCATGTAACGCTAATATATTTTCTTTAACTGGACATTATTTTAAAACGTGTTAAATGCTGTGCGAATGTTTCTTTGCATAGGTTCCCCTATGCTGTTCCACATATGGTTTGACGAGTTTCACCACTCCAGCAACCCTGCTCAGAATTGTATAGGGTCGGACCAGGTACGGATCCATACACCAGAGAGCAACCAGACTTTTGGACCGTACTGTAGCACAGAAAACATCAACCCTGCCGTCATCGAGGTAGAGCGCCACGTCGCCATTGTGGAACTGGAGACGGACTCCGTCCTTAACAACGGTAGTTTCAGGTGTGGCTTGTGAAATTCATACCTATAACAACCTCGCTGTATTCATGTTGTAGAACTTGCATGTTATTTTACACGACCCTTTTTTAAAAGTGTTATTAGGACATTAGCCTTTTAAAGAACTTCTAGTGGTTCGCTATCTCATCGCAAATTGATAAATTAAATATCAATAAGACCAATTACACGCAGGTAGGGTAGTTTCAGTAGTCTTTATACATGTAGTTATTATGTATCTTAGGTTAAAGTACAGCGTGAGTGCCCCACCCACCACTTCAAATAGCCCAGACTACACCGCAGAATTGCCAGACGACAAAGGTGACCCTCCGCCCATTCAACAGGTCTCAGAGGATGACCGCTGGCCCACATGGATGATCATCCTTATCGCCGTGGCCGGAACCTGCCTTGTTGCCATGGTGTTAATCATACTGGCTGTCATCAGAAAGTAAGCACTGAGGCTGACGCGTTGACCTCTCACGTCACGCCAAAGTTTTATTTTTTCATGACCATCTGTATGTTAATTGTCAACAAAATACCTCCTTGTTAAACTTCATACACGGCATTTATGTTACCTGCATGTATATACATGTTCCAAGTACTCAGTCATATTAATTTCAGATTGCGTTGCAGCACAATTGTCACATTTGTAGTCAAGATCCACTTCATTCTGACGGTTATTGACCTGTTTACTAGTAACAATGTAAAAAAATGATTGATTTTTGCACGTATTCCATTAAGTCTACCACAGGACCAGAACCAGAACAAGGTGGGGGGGGGAGGGGGGAGGGGACAGAGACAACCATTGTCGCAAATATGTGACAATTATTGAATAAATCGTCCCAACATTACTGAGGAAGGTCTCGGATTAGGCCGAATATTTGTTTGTTGGCTTTTAGAAAATGGCGTAGTAACACGAGAATTTAAGTTGTAACACATACTGCACCCTGTGTTCATTATTACCCTATTTTTATCCTCCAGAAAGCAACTGGCCGCTGCCGCCCTGAGCGGTATGGTATCTCGTAACAGCGAAGGAAGCGGCAAAGACGAGTGGTGGCTGAACAGGCTCTATAACAACGTCATACCCGATGACGAGGGAATTCACTCTGAATATGAGGAAGATGAACCAATCTATGATAATCAAATATTCAATCACCCATAGTTGGAGGCTTGTTGATTACCAGAAAACGATGGGAGAATGATTTACGAAACTGAATGTCGAAAGTTGGTAATCTACAAGTCGGTGCTCGTTTCTGCAACATTTTTAACAACAAAGCGGGTTAGCCTACCACTTTGTTTTATGACACGTTTATACGAAACCGTCTATGCAGATTTTGTATTTAGTCACATGATGTGAAGAGCAGTTTTTTTTTTTTTTTTTTTTTTTTTTTTTTTTTTTTTTTTTTTTTTGGCAAAAGAAATCGACAGCTTTTATATATCAAACCAAGCATGGAATGTGGTAATAAGTGTCGTTCAAAACGTTTGGCCATTTACTATTTTGATTCTCTTCCCAAGAGAATATATTGATTCCATATCCACTGAAAAATCACTATGGTGTGCTTAGAACAATAGAAGATACATAGGGTTATATATGGTTGTCTGAATATTGCTGCCATTGGCCAGTAGTATACGGAGTTTAGACTAATCAAATGAAAGGACTTGAAGAGTTGAAGATAATTTTCCATTAATCCAAAATGGATGTGTTCTTGATCCTCATTACGTGTGTCTAAATCTTTTTGGAAATGGACTTACATGTAAGTGTGTCAAGTTACAGTTATTTAAAATAATGTACCCATGGGCGTGAATGTTTTGAGTCATCCAGTAAAATTATCATCATAAATAAAGTTCAGACTAATTCTAGAACTTATGTAGTAAAACTCAACGACTAATTGACTCATCCTGAGACCTTGCCCTTAGTGATGACCTACATGTAGATGCACTGGTCACCTCATTTAGTGTCATGTGGACTGGTCACCTGGTTTAGCGTCATATAGACTGGTCACCACAATAATTGTTATATGGACTGGTCACCTGATTAAGTGTCATTTGAACTGGTCACCTAATTTAGTGTCATGTGGACTGGTCACCTGGTTTAGTGTCATTTGGACTTGTCACCCCATCATATGGACTGGTCACCTGGTTTAGTGTCATATGGACTGGTCACCTGGTTTAGTGTCATATGGACTGGTCACCTGGTTTAGTATCATATGGACTGATCACCTGGTTTAGTGTCATATGGACTTGTCACCCCATCATATGGACTGGTCACCTGGTTTAGTGTCATATGGACTTGTCACCCCATCATATGGACTGGTCACCTGGTTTAGTGTCATTTGGTTGTTGAATTTCATAACGTAAGTTCCAGAATTTGAGCGATATTTATCTCTGAATGTTCCACTGTATTCAAAATAAAAGTTGGCATGTCACGGATACCCGTCTTCATACAGTAAGTTTATATCACGCGATCTTTCGTAACCATTTTTGCATCAAACGCAAGTATACAACTCTAATCAAAGAAACAAGGTGGATGTGATTTTCTGTCTTGAATGTGGTTTTTATTTAGCTCACGAAATGTTTGTATTTAACACGTGATAAACACCCAAGACGCAAATATAGTGGCATCACTCATAATTTTATCTATATTGTCATAACGGTGGACCTTATCGGGACATATTTATATAGAAATGATATCACCTCAAAGGTTAATTAAAACGTTATCTATGAGGTCATTCGGACTTATGGACCTGACTACAAATACTCTAATGTATGAAGTAGCATACAACAATTTATGATAAGATAGGGGCTACTGTGCTCCCCGAAAGTTCACGAGTTCAGATGTGCTTATTGGGATTTTTGACCACCAAGGTTGCAGTGTAATATGGAGGGAAGTTTGGGGAGGGGGGGGGGGGGGCGGGGGCGGTAACAATCAAAGTATTACAAAAAAAATGAAGTCAAAGATAACGATACACAGAAAATAAATTGATATAGAAGAAGAATCATTATCAGAAAAATATCAAAATAAACGGATCATATCTTTGGAGTGATTCACGGAATAAATAAATAAATAAATAAATAAATAAATAAATAAATAAATAAATTATGACTATAGTTTAATTGGTGGATCATGGAACAATACCAAGAGTGGGCGAGCTCAATAAATTAATTACAAACGGCTCCAATATACGTCATTTATTCTTGCCGGACAAAATAAAAACAACAAAATGACATTTGGAAACGTGTCAAATTTTGTCCATGATAAGCGTGCGTGAAAATGACTTTCATCCGCCAATATGTTAATTAATAAGCCTGATATCTGAGAAGTGTAAACACTTATAAGCCATAGTTGACCTGATGCACACCTGAACTGCATATTTTTATGATATTTAGAGTAACTAATTAAACTACGAATTTGCTCTGAAGAAAGAATTCTCTCACGTACAGGAATACCAGGTTTACGCATTCTCTTCAAAAGAAAATTACTTTCATAGTTACAAGTCAAGAAAAGACAAGATGGCACTGAAAGACCTGTACGCCGTAGGTAAGTGGATGTCACCAAGTGAAATTAGGCGCCTGCGAATCAAGTTCCGTTTCATCAGTAAGATATCTTTATCACTTACACCATACATGTATGTCGACGCTTTCCAATTTAATTTTATGTTTTTTTTTCAACACAGCTAGTTGCCTTAATACGCAAATATCAAATTGTTGAAATTCGATTTTATTATTAGCTCCCCGTAATTCGTAATGAAGTCTAATAATCAGTTATAATTATTCCACTCTATCTAAAGAATTCTGTGTGTTTTTATAGTTTGTTGGATTACCTGCTGTTTCTTACTTGTAAGCGGGGATGGGTGCGGCAGAACCCTCTTCACCCTCCCAACGGGAACCATTACTTCTCCAGGGTATGAAAACGGGAGGTATCCAAAAAATCAAAACTGCAATTATAGTATATCAGTTACAGGTACAGTACATGTATAAGGTGCTTTGATTGGTGTCTTTACATTTCATTTTCAAAGATTTTATAAAGCTCTGAACACGAAAGTACAAACATAACATGTATAATTTCAGGTTTTCAGGTTCTTGTGGAATAATCATATCTGATGACCTTAAAACCAAAATCCCTTTCAACAACATTGATATACACCGATGTAATATATAATGTTATATACTGTAATACATTTTATTTTCAAGGGGCCAAAGGGATAGAAATTACCGTTTTGGATTTTGACCTGGAATATATTCACGATTGTCGGTTTGACTTTGTAAACATAGGTGGAGCCTATCACTGTAAAATCACGCCTAATACCACGATGTCATTCTCTGGAAATACGTTAAATCTCACGTTTAAAAGTGACTATAGTGGACAACGTAAGGGGTTCAAGATAGAATACAAGGCAAGTTTTCCAGTATTAACCACACTGTCTTCCACGGAATTTATGACAACGTTAATCCCGACTTTATCAACAGACGTGAGGCCAGAGAGAGACATATGTGGACAGACCATATTCAATAATGCCACAGGGATGATCCGATCCCCAGGACACCCGCTCAACTACCCTACGAATATACGATGCGTGTACAGTATACAGACACCAGGTAATCTCTGAAGTACAAGTAGGATGTGCTGATAAATGACTAAAATCATTTTATGAACATTTAGTTCCCGGGAAGTGACGCCCTCCTTTTGACATGGGGGAGGGGGGGGTTAAACAACACTAAAAACTAGATTCATACGCATGGGCACCACGCCATATAGGCAGATTATTATTAAAATCTTTAACAAACTACCTTTAATGGGCACGTTTTGATAAACAAAACTGGGGACTTTTATGACTCTCACAAGCTATTATCCTGGATATTGTTGCTGCTTGTTTGATTATCTGGCTACCTTTAACGTGTCGAGACTCTTCAGCTTCCTGAAATATAGATATATAAGTGCGTCGATTTATCAAATTGATAAAAGTAATTGCTGGCTCTAATATTGTTTAGTAGATTATTTACTGTTTTATTATTAATTAAATGTTTACGAATAATACAGGAGTTACTTGTTAACCGCTTCATGGCAAGAAATGCTGCTCAATAGAAAATTTCTTCTTCATAAGTATCCTATCCGGGATATCCCGCTAAATCAAAATTTCCTCTAAAATATTCTTGTTACATGTAGGCTGGTTAGAAACAGAAGGATAGAAAGAAGGGTGAAAATATAACTTCCTTGACCTATATAACAAAAATTCTCATAAGTCGAGGAGTGGAATCATGCTTAGGCTTTATGGCAAAATATCTTTTCAGGAGCAATAAGATACCACCTACACTTCGGTGAATTCAACCTGGAGAGAGCATGGAAGTGTAATGGGGACTACGTCAAAATTACATCTGGTGTCCGTTCTCTTGGACGTATTTGCGGCACTGAAGCAGCCAACACAACGTACACCTACGACACGGACAGTATTGAGCTGGAATTCGTTTCTGACAGGAATATCCAACGTTCCGGCTTTTCTTTGAGATACAATGCTGAAATAGGGTTCACAACAGTGGGGTCTGGGATAGAAGCTACAACGCAATACTACATCAATGGGAGTGGCCTCACAGCAGCTGAAGTCTCAGTCAGCCCTGCTGGTTTATGCTCAGAGAGCAATTTTACTGGGAGCTACGGGTACACAGTGGTTGACCTAGAAAATGTCCCAACACAGTGTCGGTTTCATGTTCATATACCAGGTATATATTTCATGATGAATAAGTCGTCTTATCATCTTAAAGTTTAAAGTTGTTCCAACGAAAGCCTTTTTATCATCAGACTATTCTTCAGCTTCAAAAGTGTAAGCAATTTATTATCATTATTGAGTAAATGTTTGTTCATTTATTTCTTTGATTGTTTTCAAAATTATCATATTGCAGGTTTGCCTCTTTACCCTGAATATCTACTAACCTTATCCACAATGTCTGTTTTAGGAACAACATCAATCCAACTACGACTGCTCAATTCTTCTGCACAAAACTGTTCCTTGGCTCTCATTGTTCAAACAGCAGAACGTCATCATTACGTCAACGTCACCTGTGGCGACTCCCTCAATATACCCGGTAACAACGTCAGTCTAACAGTGCATGCTGGGGAGGTGAATGATTCGGTGACGGTTTCTGCTTTGCAGCTGCCAATAAAAGCCACGCTGGAATATACGGCAGTTTCGTCTCATGAACTCTGTGGACAAACGCGTTTTACAGAGCCAACGGGGGTCATACAGTCTCCGTGGTTTGATTTCGGGACGTATCCCTCAAATTTAAATTGTACTTACACCATCAATGTGACAAGTAAGTAATAAAAAATAAACAACAAACGCAGTACAAAGAGCAATACTAAATGATGGTTTTGGGGAAATCGTGAAGTAGAGCTTATCAATAAGTGTCCCTGTTCTTCTTTCTCTCTTATACCTGAGTGTTTTACAAGTCGTTAAAGTGATGCCACTTTGTCAAATGTGCATATAGGCCTTACCATGTTTTTCAAAGGTTTTATGCACACTTTTATGCTGTTTCATTTCTAGCAGCCACAAGCATCATATTGCGCTTCATTAATTTCGAACTTGAGCCGGATGTGCATTGTCAGTACGACTACCTAGAAATCTTGGGACAGAAATACTGCGGAAATAAATCACCCAACGCATCTGTTCTCTTCATCTCCCCTGTAGTAATTCGCTTCGTGAGTGATGAGTCTTCATACAGAAGCGGATTTAAACTGTACTACAGTGTGCAAGTTCCAAGCACTGAACACGTGACGTCCCCTATGACGTCACCAACTTCAGAAGCGACGGAGTCAAGTTCTGCTGCCTCTACCGATTATGAGCCTGAAGTTACAACTGATTATACGGTGAACGGCTCTACCAAGTTGAATGAGATAACACCACAAGGCACTGATTTTACCACGCCAACAACGTCTGAAAACCTAGCGAGCACAGCACCCTCTTCTACAAATAGCATGAGAGTTACAACGCCAGAAATCGCTACCATTACGACCGCAATCCCAGAAGAAACACGGAGCAGTATCACCAGTACGAAATTAGTGCCAACTACCAACATGCCTGAAACAACGAAAGGTTCTTCTTTTGATGCTTCTTCTGTTTCCACCATGAATGATCGCACGTCTACCAAAAACCGCAGCACGTTGACAACGACAATGGGTACAGTGGTCCATTCTACAGGACCTAGGATTTCGACTGCCGTGTCATCCCCGGTCGCATCAACACCTAGTCCATTTACAACAATCGTGATCTCGAGTAAAGCATCTTTCATGACTACAGCTTTTCTTTCCAGTATGAGGGCGCCATCTACATCAGTGCTGTCATCTGTTAAATCAACCCCGGGAGTTACTAGTACAACAGCGACCATCCCCACTAGTACCAAATTGACCACTAGTATCAAACCGACCACTAGTACCAAATTGACCACTAGTATCAAACCGACCACTAGTACCAAATTGACCACTAGTATCAAACTGACCACTAGTACCAAATTGACCACTAGTATCAAACCGACCACTATTACCAAATTGACCACTAGTATCAAACCGACCACTAGTACCAAATCTTCAACATCACCACGATTAAAAACTTCGTCAACACTGTCACGTTCTACAACTACTATAGCAAGAACCATATGGCATAGGACCACCACTCCCATATCTTCCTCTCCACCACCAACTAAAAAGGCCGCGGGAACAAATGTGGTCGGGCAGAGTCAGTTTATGAAGAGTCTCTTGGCCAAAACTGGAATTAACATCGGAGACTGGATGTTGATTTTATTTATCGCGGTGGGCGTGGTGATTCTAATACAGATGGTCATTATCGTCCTTTTTGTCAAGCAAAGGTAATGCTTGATATCAGCATACACTATTTACCCTATAAATGGCACCTTAGCACAATACCAGCCCCACATTTTATCGAAATGTTGGCTCTGTAGTCCCTCATGTGCCAAATATGATACATTGAGACAAAATTTGAAGATTAAATAAGGCTATATTATGATATACTTCAGGGTATATAACCTTAAACTAGTTATATGATAATTTTTGTACTGAGCTTCATAACAACAATGTGCACCAATCCTCATATTTAATCGGTCGCTTTTTATTGACTGGGCTGTCTTTTCAACTGTTTCGTCTTTTACATTTTTAAGCGGCTTACAATTTGAACAGTTTGAAAAACTACTTTAAGAGTGTGTTCCTTTATTTTAATAGGTCATTTTGCAACTTTGACCAAATGTGCAAGAAACGAATATTGATACTTTAAGCTCTTATGATACAAAACACTGATAAATTAAAGTGTTGTGTATATTATTTCAGGTGTAACAGCGAAAAGCCCCCACCGGAAGCAAACAGCGACGGAAGATACAGCTCTTTGAAGGAAGAGGGCACCTGTGGGATTGGTCAAAACGTTACTGAAGGTGGCGACACAGGCGGGAATAACCAAGCTATGACAATTGAAAATCCTCTTTTCGAAGTTGACGTTTGTACAGCATAGTTTAGCTTATGTCGATCTAGGGGACCACTTTTTGCTACGAATCTAGCGTCCATGATAGCCTGGTTTATCTTTTTGGTCCCCCTTATTTATATAAAAATAAGGGCTACGCTTATACTAAGATATTTTAGTATTTAAATTTAAGTGACCTTTTTGGGAAATGCCTTCAATTGTTTGCGGTTAATGGCGTGTTGGCAAAATGACCGATAGCTAAAGTTTACTGAATACGTATCAAACCATTGACGCAATCATTTTAAAATCACCTAAAAAGTATTTTTAATTGTAAATCATCAGATGTTAAACATTGAAAACATTGCGACTGCACGTAGGCCTTCTTTTAATTATGACGTTTGAATTCTTACAAAGACGATCGAGATGTTGAAGCAATAATCTGCGCTTTTCTATTTTGGTCAGTTACTGTCGAATGCAAATGACTGTAATTACGATCAACATAACTGAGAGGAAACACTGGTTCCGATTGTTATTGTGCGTGCTTTATAGACTGTAAGGTACATCAACTATTCAACACAATTTACAATCACGATATAAGTAAACAAGCGCACATCTTGCTGTTGCTTATAAATATAAAAAATACACAAAGGAACTTCTCTGGAATATGGAAATGCCGCACCTTTACATGAATTTACAAAAATAAAAAGTAATTACATATTTAAACTTCCCATCTTTTTCCAGAGATATCAAAAGCGGTTACAATAGTCATTGGGTCCTCCTAGCCTTTCTTGAAGTGTTCCAATTTACAAGCCATCAAGTAGAGCATGCGCACATGTGCGACTATACCGAGCAAAAGATGGAAAACATGATCTTCCATTGAATGTAGCTGCCCCCATCCCCACGCACAGATGTCGATAGGCCTATCGTATCACTCCTTGCATATGATCGTATATGTACATATTAAACTACATATAAAGTACTATGCATTTTAAGCTTCCACATCAGCCATAGGTGTACAAGGTCGAGAGTTCAGTGAAATGTAACTTCCCTGGATTTCAGGGTTTCCAAGACGCCACGTTGCGATACTTTCGCGCAGCTGATTGTTTGGTGTCAAGTTCGAATCTGCCATAGCATTTGCTGTAACAGGGGAAATCCTGCTCCCACTTAGCCAGTGTGTTATAGCCGCTCTGTCGTATGTGATACCATCGCTCGCGATTACAGGGTCTTTCATTAGATCTCCTTTGATTGGACACAAAAATTGTTTAGGGATGTCATGTCCAGGGGTTCCGCCATGTTGACGAATATGTATATCTGGTGGGTCAGAAACGCCACTCCTTTCATTATTGTCCCCAGAAAATGCTACATTACACACACGGTCATTGCTTTGCGGAAAATTAGTTGCAGCGGGGGGTGTCTGCGTGCAGAAGTTTTCTTTGGTATCCGACTCTCGTTTGGGGTTGCCATCCCGATGAAAACTGGCGGAATGATCTTGACCTTGCAGAATGACGTAACCGTTGTCGAGATCCGTGTATACGTGGTCTTCAGCGTCGTTAAAAGAGAGACTGCTATATGGAGGCGGGGCTTGAGACGTCACTGGGGGCGGGGCAAGTTGACTGGCAGAACTGCACGCAGCCGGTGGTCTTACTTCATTGTTGCGTAGATTACGCAGACTGCTGAACCTATCACTTACGAGCAAATAATAATAATAATGATAATAATAATAATAATGATAATAACAATAATAATAATAATAATAATAATAATGGCGGAGAGGGCGAAGGAAGCAACAACAGTTAACACAAATCACACCTAGCGACGTTATGTCAGACTGAAGAAGTTGTCTGATTAAGAATATCAAAAACATTAGAGTGTGTCAGAAAGAAATGCGCTTTGATAACATTAGCTAGCTTAAATTTTTTACGCGTCTATCTTGGTCAATATACATACCGACTGTTCCGCTCTCTCTTCATCTTACAAAAACAAAACAACCCGTATGCTATACTCCCTGCTGCTGCCAGCACAACCACAGGGACCACTACGGCCACCACTACCGTGTCAGCTCTATAACCAACCATACCTAAAAATATCCCAGTGATCATTACATCACGTGACCACCACGTGGCCGACATACCACGTGACTTATACTCGGAATTACGTTAACCGCGCTTGGTTCACATCAGGCTGTCAGATAAAGAAAATAATGAAAATGAAAGTCAAAAAGTAGAAGAAAGTTTTAAAATATTAAATTAATTCCGAGTCATGGTTTGATTGACAGTTCTGTAGTGTACATGGTCATCAGTGATTGGATTACTCGCTGGCATTTAAAATTTAAGCCTGATGATGTTAGAAGAAAAGGGACATATACTGATATATAGCGTTTTATATGTCGTTGTGCTGTCTGTAACCAACCGGAAAAAGAACAGCTAAACCTACCTGCTGGGGCAAGTTGACTTGGTGTCGTTGTCGTGGTTGAAGTGGTTGTATCTGAAAAATGATTTTCACCTTATTTATGCATGACATGTTGAGCGCATGTTGGGATGTAAGTTTCATCTCTCTCTCTCTCTCTCTCTCTCTCTCTCTCTCTCTCTCTCTCTCATAACGAGAATAAACAAAGTGGCAGACTCTTCTTGCTGAGTCGCCATGTGGGATAAATTGCACTAAAATATGATGTGTAATATAAAACAAGGCAACCTATATTTTTTGTTTGTCGTTATGTATTTAAAATACTAGAAATCTATTGTAGACTGGCCTATTCAATTTCTGACATTATCTGAATTTTCATCATATCCGTTCATTAATGTTTGAGTTAAGCTCTTAAATAATAATAAAATAACTAAAAAAGCTAAAATAATGGTCTTGGCTTAGATACTAAGGGACGCGCTGGACAATTAACTGTGATAATGTGCTGAAATGCAAAATGTAAATAAGCAAACTATATGCTTACGTTGTTAAGATTATATCAATATATCAAAGCCACTCGATTACATTTAGAAAAATGCCCAAACAGTCCGTGTATATTGCCCTGAGAGGATGTCTCATTAATTATTTAATGACCAAGAATATTCATGAACGATTCCAACACAAGGACACCGAAAAGGGATAAAATAATTATATGTACCATGCTTGTAGTAAGGGGTATCAAATGTAAGAACGAAACGAGCTAGAAGAGGAGTTCACACGCATTGTGTTCATTTCTTACACTCATATTGTTAGAAAAAACGACAACAACGAGATAACAAAGTTTAAATGTGGATAACAATGCCAAATACTCAGACAAATTCGCATTTTAACTAATTATCTGCTCGTCCTTAAAAGTTCTGGTGTTAAAGCGCATAAATAGATAAACACATGAGTAAATGAAATAAAAAGACTTAAATAAAATAAAAAAATCATTTTTAAACTTGGGGGTTCAAATACATGCACCTGCATCATTTTGATTCAGTTTTATACTTACACGGTGGGACAGCTCTGTACCATAAGCGAAAACCCATTGCACCCATTGATGCATCACTTGAGAACTCCACCAATATGATATTAGCATTGACATGGAGCTTACCTTAATTCAATTAAAAGGAATTATCAATAATACGTATTTGTCGAACATCATCAAATGCATACTCATTAGAAAAATATCATTAAAATACATAAAAAGAGAAAACAAAACTCCCAACTTAAGATTTGGACAGATGTCAAAATCCCCTATGTCCTAAATAAGTATCATGAACATACTTATGTCTAATTTCTTGAAATGGAAAAGGATAGCTTTTTAAATTCAAAATAATTTTTTATCTATTGGATATTCAGCTTAATACTAAAGAAAAGTGTTTTACAAAAACAGCTAAACGGACGGTATTATGTGTACCTTCCTAAGCATATCTCAAGCGATTGTCTTTTTTAAACAACGACAAAAAACTTTCGTAATATTGTAAGGGAAAAGACACAAACTTACTGTTCGGTAGTCGACCTGCGAGATTTCTAAGGAGAGTAACGGAACCCTCCAACTCCTTGAACAATTTGACAGAATCGCAACATGACTCTGTCACCGAATCAACTGTGAAATCAATATAAATAGAAATGTCAATCTAACAATCTGTCCGTCCATTCAACCTCTGCTCCAAAAAATGTCAAGAATCCCTAAACCTTTTTTAATGCAGAATGACAGGTGGATGAAAAATAATAAGTCCATGTAGAGCATAAACGACTCGATTATTACCAAGGCAACGCTAATTCAGCTATTAACATTTACTTGGTATATATATATATATATTTATAATAATAATAATAATGATTATATTAATAATTATATAAAAATATTAAATAATAAATAGGCACGCAAACAGAAAAATATTTGTGTCAGTTGAAACCTAAGATATAAGAATGCACCCACCATCAAACTGCAGGTTAATGGTGTATCCCACGGGCACAACAATTGCCCATTTGCAGAGAACGTTGTTGTCATAGTACTTTCTTCTGAAAAGCGGCGTCTGTAGCCAGCCCATACTGCCGTTCCCGCTTGACGTTCCGCCATCGGAACCGCAACCTTAAACAAAAATAACAGCAATAATAATAATAGATAAAATTTTTTTAAAAAAAATCGTCAGTCTTATCTTTTTTTATCTAATATGTCATTGCGAGTCCACCTTTTTTGTAGTTACGCCAACCTTCGGGATCTATTTCAAAAGTCAGAATAATTTGATAAAACGGGAATCTGTACTTTACCTTAGGAAACTTTGTAAACACAGAAAAACATTTTAACAAACAGGCATTCCGCATCAAAGTGAATCATCAAATATACGCGTTTTCACAAGATAATCTCCAAAGAATCAAAGCAGTCACTTGTCTTTTAAAAGCGTTTATCTTTTAAAAAATACTGTATCGTATACTATTCTTGAACGGTCCTTTACTCCTGGTAGCGTATAGACGGCTATACTTACCGCCTGACACTCCTAGTGCGGATGTGTCTTTCTCAGGTGACAGTGGCTGTCTGTAGCATATAAAACCTCTGAACTGCATACACTGGTCCACCATTCGAATCCAACCATGGTGGGGACACTGGCTGAGGCGAGTCTCATTACCTTTAATTTGAAAACCACGAGGTATGATTAAAGGGGAATATAGTGATGACAGCCTGTGCATTACAGCATAGTTTACAGATGTGACGTAGAGAGTGTTCATTTATATGACGTCACGGGTATATTACCCCCTGCTTTAACCTCTTATTATATAACTATATGGTGTATAAAAGTAGTTTTTTACACCTGACGGAAGTATATCATAAACCAGTAATTTTACTACACAGAGCATGCATGGGTTACAATTTTGACGACATTATTGTTCAGTTATATGACGTCACGAGTACATTTACCTCTTTAACTGTAAGGTCACAAAAAGCCAGTACAAGCCAGTAAAATTGTTCCGTCAGTCAAGATAGCATAACACATGATTACAAACTATCAAAAAGTTTTTTTGTATACCAGTCTCGGGGTGATGTATATTAGTTTGTACTGTGAACATGCATGTATTTCAGAAAGTGGGTCGATATTTTTCCTCAATAAACAACAAATAAAAGCTCTAGATACAGCGTACCTGTGCAATCTGCCTTTGTTATGTACACATCGGCCGAAGGAGCAACAGGGAAAGAGTGGAAGGCGAGAAACTTTGCATAACCCCTTTCTTTGCAGACGACAGCCGCCATGTTCTCGTTAAACCTCTCTGTGCACGCAGTGTGCCATTGCCCCCGTTCAAATACCTCTAACACCCCTTCAAAACTGTCTGCTATCTGGCCATCGTTTAGGCGTGTGCTATTGGGAAAATGGCGGCCTATAAAAAAACAATTAAAACTGAGAGTTACAGCTCTACGTGTAATTTGGTTATCAAGATTATAAAAAAGAAAAATGAAACACTGTCTGTGCGTAATTTAGCATACGTTAAATAATGTCGTGATGTATAAGGGGCAACCGATAGCGGCATCAACTCCTTCTCGTCGTGGACTTAGTAGGATACAACATAGGCACATGTGCAATAATTAAGACCATCCATTTTATTATCTACTGGTATTATGCAATTACCTTCACAAACAATTCCAACATGGGGACACCAGGAAAACTGGGAGTGACTTGTGGGTGGACTGCAATCAAGTATGCTGTTCTCTAAACCGGCACAGCGAAGCTGAAGTTTTGGGTTTTGGCATAGTCAATCCATTTAAATCCACATGTGTAACAGCTATAAATTATGTTAAGTCTACATATACGTGCTTATTCGGACTTGATTTTCTTTTCAGTTATATTTCCAAGAAACGGTTCTAAAATATTATTTTTTATAGATGTTAGTTTGACATTTCACGTTGCATAAAGAGGACTGTCTTGGGAAATACCGAAACATGATATGAAGAGCAATATCAGAGTGAAGTGTCCTCTAAATTGTAACCACATACCTCTTGGAAATGAACAACCGCTGTCCCTTGTCCAAACTCTGTGGTCAGTTCCTCAGACGCAAAAGCAAACCCTAACTGGGTGCAGGCGACTTGGGCGTTTGCTGCCCTATAAGCGGTCCAGATGTTGGAACACATCTAGGATAAAGCAAATAGTGCATTTAATGATTATTTATTTTGTCTTTGCATATTGCACGCTATCAATATTCGTCGGGGAATTTTGATGAAAATGCAGTTTAATGAGGCAGAACTCAGGTGTGGGTATAACGCAAATGACCAGTGGAGACTTCACGTTCAAGGTCAAGGCGGTTTGAAAATGTTAAAGCTTGAAGTCACTGAAAAACTTAACTGAGACTATGCTTTAAGTTCATAGGTAATAAATCATTTACTCTAGGAGATTTTCATACACGTTTGGTTTGCTTACAGAGTTCCATAGTCCATTAAGGTAAATCTCTAGTCTCCCGGCGTTTAATGTATTTCCTCCTACCAGCCTTAAGGAGCCGACCAGTGGCAAGGTATCCTTGTCACAAGACAGCCAAAGAGCCTGCAAAATTTAAATTATAACTAGTGCTGGAGTGGACCCGTTTAATAAAATAATTTAAATCGAAAATCAGTCTTAGTTAAAAAGGTTAAGAATCTTAGGATACTTACTTTTACCTTACCCGTTTTACTTGATTTAATAACTCAGCCAATACACCAAATTCCTTGAATATTTTTATTCACAGTGTCAGCTAGGGCCTTCTTCATAATAACAACTTCATTCTTTAGACCAACAGCACAAAGTCACTTTAATTTTGAACGTGACTCTCGATTACGCGAAGCATGGATGTTATATCATTGGCACCTATCTCATTTATCTGTATACAGGATCCTGTGTGGTTTAGAAAATATTGCAAGATGTTCATGAGAACAAAATCTGCTCTTGGCACATTCTAATTATGCTAAGTGAATGTTGCCAACGCCATATGCAAATTTAATTATAATGGAGTCTACACTGTGTATGGTACAATGTAAGGCGTGGGTTGGAAGGGGTGATTGATTGTTCATTATCTTTCTTTCTTTCCTTGTTTCTTTTTGAGAAATTTGACTGATTGCTACCAATATCAAAAGCATTTAAAATATTTTAGAGTATTTGTATGTATGGGTTGAGGTTCTATGTGGCGTTCTCAAGTGAACATAACGTTCATTTGTGAAACTCCCGTGTTTAAGGCATATTTTTCAAAAAAGGTTACGTACAGAACTATCAAAGCAGGTTACTGATGGACTTCCGTATGGATCGTGTCTGCATTCTGTTATCGCTCTTTCATTACCCACACATAAAAGCCCGGAGAGGACAGCACCGTCAGAGGGGACGCTTCTCCCCGCCAAGACAACCCCATTCCTGTGTCCAAGTTGCCGGCAGACGACAAGTGCAACGTTGGTAACGATGTTAATGTCTCTTGACCCTGCACAGACGACACCCCATTTTCCACCATAGTGCACTTCCAAACGCCCTCTAGTGAATGTTTCCCCGTGCGATAATCGCACCATTCCAACTGATCCTGCAGTGTCACAGACGACTCCTGCGTCTTCACTGTGGGTTGTGTAATCACATGTCCTGGCGTTCCAACCTATAAATATCCAATTACCTATTAATTCTTTTACACGTTTATTTAATTAAATAATTTTCTCATATATAATAATTTTCATTCATTGTCCTGAAAAGTCTGCAGTATGAATGAATCCACAACCACCTTTTTCCAATCGAAAGCAGTTGCGAGATATTGGTACACTGAAAACAAATCATCTAGAACCCGCACTACATGTAAAACACAAAATGTAAGCACAGTATTTTTATATTGTGGGAAATATCAAAATTATGAAACCCTATGCATAGAGCATTCCAAACCTAGCATTCGCTCATAATGTCTTTCAGTATATTTCCAGCAAACACAGAACTTTATTATAACGTTACCATATCGTTTATATACCCCCCAAAAAAACATTATGGTAACGTTAGGGTAACGTTCTGTGTTCGCTGGGTTATGCCTACCTGAATGGGTACACGCTCTGATAAAAAGCTCCTGTCCTGAGCACTGCAGTTCAGACAGCCATACATTTCCTCTTCCAGGACCGTAAAAACTGTTTAATTTGGGGAACACGGCGCCAATGTAACCTGCAAGACATAAAACGATAATGAAATAATGATAAATGTATTCATAAGAAATAACTACTTGGCAAGCGCCCGGGGAGAGAGAAAGAGGGAATGCACTGCCTTCGTTTCGCTCGAGGAGGAAATTGGTTATGCCTTTCCCGTGGAGTGCAGTACAATTTACTGAAACATTTTACGAACTGTAATTTTCTACTAATATTACTGTTTTGTTCAAAATATTATACATATCCAGTAGAAGACCCAGGGTTTTGCAAATGGGATGGGCAAAAATGAAAGTAAACGATAGATAATTTTTACAACAATAATATGAAGAGCATAAGGGCGCATAATCGCTTGGTTTTGTATTGCTTTGTTTGTTATACTATGTATGAATCTATTTCATTTTTTGTCGTGGAAGGGGGGAAGAGAAGGAGAGGAGGAAAAGGGTACATCAGACAGACAGGCACATAGCTGCTCACTCCTAACCTGACTCTGCCTTTTCATTACGTATATGTAGTTTCCTTCATTATTATGGCAAAATAACTTCATTATTTACCCAATTCTCTACACACTACTTCTGCATCAGTCTGGTCGAAACCGTCATCACAGACGGTACCCCAGCTCCCGTCATGATAGATCTCTATTCTCCCGGCATTAGACACGGGGCCTCCTCGGAGTCGGATGTATCCCTTGGGGCGGACCTCTGTACCTGGAAGTCAAAATATTACACATACTGATATACCACAAAGTGTATGCGTCATTGATGTGGCTTAAAATTCATTGTTTTTGTGGAATAACCATGTACTATTGTCAATATTAGGCAGGGAGATCTCTTTACAGATGTTTTTTGATAATAGCGGTTTGGTCATGCTATAAAATTTTCGTACCTGCATCAAGCTTACATCCGGGGGTGAAAGATACGTCATCGACAGCTATATCACTCCGCGGAAACCCCGTCACTGTACCAACTAACAGGACCTATTAGCAAGAATAAAAAAGAACGGACATTTATTTGAGTTTTTGAAATATAAACACTTTTCCGGCATTATTTATCATTTAGCAAAGCCTGTTGAATCTACATCACATCCAAATATCATGCATCACAAAGCAAGCGAAACGAGACACTATTATGAAATATTTCCACCCCTGCGCCCCACGTTTTACTAAAATTGCACGTCATTTTTTTAAAATTTAGACGTTTATTTATGTGCCCTCCGCAAACCTCTGACTCCACTAAGTATGAGAACATAACAACTTACCCGGAACCGTGCAATACCGGTAGTTCTTAGATCCACGGCAGCAAAGTGCCACCTGTCCCCTTGGTTCCCGGCCATGCTCCACTTCTGGACTACTTGAGTAAGACGGTCTCTGTTTTGTACACTGACGCTTAGGTTCCCCATGTTATTTCCATACATGTGGTAAAAGAAGCGCATCTGTAAACGGGAAGGCTCTCATGTTCATATATGTAGAATATGCGTTGTTGGTTGGGAAAGCGGCTGAACAGGTTTTGTACCTTAGATAATCGTTGTTGTTTCTGTGCCTGTGTTCAGATCGATTCCAACTACACCATTGTTCACTTGTATGTCTTTAACTGATTAAGTAGTTCTCTTAATTTTAAATAATTAAAATTGCCGATATCAGTGGTAGCCAAGGAACAATAAATCCGAGAACGCTGAGACAGATTATTTCAATCGTCTGAACAGAGTTAATTTATTATGAATGCATTGTAACAAATTGGACACGTCTCCAGATATACAGTTATCGACCTTGGTTGATGTCAATATATTTGCTGACCTTAAAAAATGATATCGACCGCGGCGCAAAATAACATATTGACCAAAAGCCAAAGCTAATTATTGTATCATTACATAATTTAATATAATCTGAGGTAAGCAAAACAACACATTGACAGAAAGAAAAAATTAATAATTGTTTTCAAATAATGCCGTTTAATAGCTACCAGAATATAACTGAAGCAAATGAAAAATAATTGTATATACACTGTATTACAAAACTATATATATATATATATATATATATATATATATATATATATATATACGAAGTCATCTTCGAGACGAACAAGTAATATCAGACCTTTTTGGACAAGAAATAAACGTATACTCACCTTGCACAGACCGCTAACAGTGAATATTTGGCTCCTCAGGACGGCTCTATTGCCACTTTGACGAGGAACTGAAGCCTCCGTGTAAATATATTTTCCTAAAATGTGATGTTAAATTGTGTCAATATCGCAAACAATATTTACTGTCCTTTGCAGAAAAAGATAATAACATAGGAATTAAAAAAACTTTGCCAAATTGTATTTTCTTTCCGTTGATCATGTTTACGTTGATCATATAATTATTTAAATCTCCGAGAGAGAGAGAGAGAGACGCAACGTCACTAATAAGTTAAAATTGTAACTCCAGTATAACATTTTAAAAGACTTTAAACCCTTTAAGAGAAATGCGACTGGATGGCTAGGATACATACTAAAAAAACTATAACTGCATTAAATCTACTCGATGCATACATCCATACCCTTGCACAAATGGGTAGAAATGCCTCGTTAGTAGAGTACAGCTTTAGCATCTTTGGAAACCGAGTTACGTCTTGATGTTAATCACACAAGGAGCAATGGAAAACTTACTACACTCAAAAATATTTCTCGGTCACACTATAATTTAAGGTATACGCTACCATATACATAGGTGCAAGAGTTGGAAGGTCTTTTCATTCAGATGTTACAAGACGGAACGTAATTATGCCATAACAATGATGGAAAACTAGACAGACAGGTAAATAGATAGATACTGTAGATATGTGTAGACTCACGTGTAAATATAGATATTGATATGTGAATACATGTATATATCTATGGAAATTAAATATCACAAGACATTTCTCTGCACTATATAATATAATATAATATAATATAATATAATATAATATAATATAATATAATATAATATAATATACCCTGGTTGTTCATCAGAGTGTGATCGTAGCTAGGTCCTGTGTAGACTGTTGATGTGGCCCAGGAGTGCCGAGTCCAGTCAAAATTATCCTGGCTTACAGCGTTTGACCAGCCACAGAAATCAGTTTGAAAGTCACATCTTAACCCTTAAGCAGAGAATAATAGTTCCTAAGAGTAAATTGTTTGATGATTATTATTTCAATGTTTCAAGGTTTTTCTTAATATTTTAGTATCTCGGTCTGTTTTTTTACTTATTAATTTACAACCTGTCAAAGTTAGTATATAGTCAAGTATATAAGAATATATACTTACATAGTCAAGTATATTAGTATATGTGTTTGAGAGAGAGAGAGAGAGAGAGAGAGAGAGCGTAAGGCGGGCCACTCACATCCAGCGCAGTTTGCCTCATCAGAGTCGTCAATACAGTCTTTATCATAGTTACAGATTTTATCCTCGGAAATGCATTCCCCGCTACCACATCTGAAGTCTCGGGCAGAACACATGGGTGGAGGCAAGGCTAAAAAAGTGAACAAATATGATATACAATTTTTAATTAGATATTTTTGGTATTTGGGGTTTATGAATCTGCTTACTGGGCAAATGGGCTTACTTGCAAAAGTGCCTCAAAAAGGTAAGATGGCTACCACCTATGGGATGCATGACTTCCAATTATGAACAAAACTTAACCACTTTTGAAGGACATTATGCTTTATGTTTTAAGGTAATTTTGCGACACTATACGGCCTTTAATTACACAGGTACATACCTGGACATGATTATAATGTAAGAAAATCAATTATTTGCGTAAATGGATTCTCTATAATTTTGAGAAACATGAAATTCACCAAGTCATCCGGTACAGGGAGGGAGTCGTATTGAAAAAAAATGTTGCATAATAAATGTTGTAGCAAACTTCAACATGGTATTCTAAGTTCGGGAGACTTAAGATAATTGGTGTACCTAGCCTGCATTCAGGAGACAGCGTAATGTCATCCAGGTAAATGCCTCTACTTCCTGTGCCTAGAGCGCCATCTATGATTACGACAGTATTCTGAGGTAAAGGAATAGAAATGAAATGTTAGGTACAGCAAATGTTAGATAATTGCGAAGACAAAGTGTTAAAAATAATATTTGCTAGTCAGATAAAGATGTAATGAACATAAGGTACCTTTAATATACAAATGCATACATACCGGAGTAGCCCAATCATAATGTGCAGGGAATATATTGACCCTGACAAATGCCCATTCCCCACGCTTTACCGTACGTCCATACGGTACAGGATAGGTCAAGGCATCCGTGCGCTTGACCCTTATTGTGATGCGATCTGATACTGCAGTTTTGAACCAGTAGAAGGACAACTGGAAGAGTATAATAGCATGATATTTCTAGATAAATATTTATATCTAAACAAAATATTTCTAGACAAATATTTATATTTAAAACAGAAATACAGACTGATACGGCGTTAACCTTTAAAGCACCAGCATATTTTCTGAATTTCACATTACATATTTTGAAGCAAAATGTCAGTATTGAATTGGATATATCCAAGTATATTACTTGGCTAATAAAAAGCTAACTCCCGAGTCCAAAATGACATTTTAGAGACATAGTCAACTGCTTCGAAAATAATTCTCACCGTGCAGGAAGATGGAATTATTCTCTGAGACAAAGCGATTGAACCGGTCTCATTGGCATTGCCTTGAAGCATGAGGTAATGGCTATCTGAAAAAGATATTTTACAATCGGATCAAAAGATGCAAGCTGACTTTTTGGTCTCATTCATAACAGATAATCCGTGCACTAACGGATTCGCCCACTAAATATGGCCGACTCCACTTAAAAGCAAGTCGCCTAATTACCTGGTGGCCTCCCTACCTCCACACGCGCCATTAAATGGATTAAACCTTGGCTCCAGGGTTTATATGCTAGGCCCCTGCAACGACGGCACGTTTGAAGGCGGGAGAGACCATCAGGGGATTAGTCGACGTTGCTTTAAGTGGGTTGGCCATATTAAGCCCGCAGTTCTGTTAGTCCGCGCATCAACTTGCTCTGAATGTGTTCTTTATCATAAGCAGCTGCTTTAAAAAGAATAAGAAACATTTACAAATTTTATTCAAATAAACACAACAAAAGTTAATAAGGTATAGGTGTGTTCGATTGTGTGCTAATATCCGGACAGTCGGTCTGTAACACACACACTTTCTCTCTCTCTCTCTCTCTCTCTCTCTCAACCTACATCTGTCTCCGCCATGATCACCTCTCGGGCCCTGCTGAGCAGATAGGTCACCACGTACTCTCGTCCAGTTTAACTTTTCATTGGCAAGGTTCAGCCAGTTACAAAAGTCTGTTTCAAAGTCGCATCGCCCTGCGTAACTCGCTATGACGAACAAACATAAATTAATGTGATAGAATGGTACGTAATTGTGAAGTTCAAAATTTTAAATTAAAATCACTGTTGGGAAACATCCAATCAAATGGGCTGCTTTCACCTGACATATTTGTTACTCATCTTTTCATAAAAACCTAAAGTATAAGTAAGACACTTAAAACACATATGTTATAACCTGGGTAATGTAACTACCATCATACTGAAGCAACTGCAGCGAATACATTTATGTGTATCTGCAACACCCTCCATAACACGTTTTATGACTTACAACAATTCCTCTCGTCTGAATCGTCCCCGCAGTGGTCAGTGAAGTCGCAGACATCCTGTAGAGGAACACATCTCTCATTGTCACATGTAAACTCGTTATGGTGGCACTGTCTCTTGTATTCTATAATGAAGAAATTTCATTTTAGAGTACACAGGATACGCTCATTTATTAAAATGACATGCTTAATACGAATTTCCTACCAATAGCAACTGTGCACGAAATAATAATAATAATAATAATAATAATAATAATAATAATAATAATGACTATTATCTACCTGAACAGGCCAGGAACACTACTTCAGCAGGGTTATTAGTGCACGTGACTGCCGTGACAGGGCAGCCAGACAGAGCAGTTTCCGTCCCAGTGCAACGCGGGGCATGTGTCAAAGGCTGAGGCAGACTTCCTGAAACACCAATAGGTGTCACCACCGTCCCTGTATAGAAGCCTAAGGCACCACATATGACATTAGTGTTGGCTTGCGTCCAGCCAGCTTTACAGACGGTTCCCCAGCTTCCACTTGAATAAATCTCCAGGCTTCCAGACGATAGGTCGTTGTCATACGAAAGTCGAACTGCGTTCTCAACTCAAAGGTAAGATATAAGAGCATTGTGAAGGTAACCAATTTATATCATGCTTAGGAGTTACGAAATATTGCCATTTTTATTGCAAGAATATTATGTTTTAGTGATAAAGGGTTGTCCTACTGCGTATTTGTACTTAAATTTACACACTGTTGTCAGAGTTTTGTATGTTGATCAATTTCGTTATCTTAAACGACAGAAATGAAGTAACAACTTAAAGAAAGAAAACAAAAACAAACACAAATCTGTAGATAAAATGAAAGAAACAAAAATGTCACTTCAAACAAACGTAGGTGAAAAAAATCCAGAAGATTATCAACCAGGTTGCCCAATTCTTATACAATTCTTATACAAGTAATCTTAACTATACCGGGTCTATATAGGACTGGTATTCCTACCTTCAGGTATACATTCAGGTGAGAAAGCGATGTCATCAACCGCTATGTCTCCTTTGTAACCTGTACCCACCACGGCCTCTATAATTATCTAAAAGTAGAAGGTAAATTTAATAGCTCTCTCATACATTTGTACATATATCAATTTATTAAAAACGCATATTTGCAAACATGTTTGTTTAGATGAATTTTGTCTAACAGTTGTGTTCAAAAGGAAAAAAAATGCGTTTAGCGTTGCCGTCCGCACAAAAGAACACCATTGGACGAAACGATTTTTTAACGATTGTTATCCTTACTGATATATTGGCTATGTTGGGTATGGTCACTTCTCCTTTGACCCATCTTTGCTGTCGGTTGGTCCGGCGCAGGTATATGTATTCGACTCCGTTGGCAACAACGTACACATTCAGCTGGTTGGTGTCCTCTCCGTAGATGTAATAATAGAATGTCATCTAAATTAAGGAAGAAATATGAAAACTTGGTCTTGAGTTTTCAAAAAAAAAAAAAAATGTTTGGTTTACTTCCTTCTTTACAGGCCAATGGGAGAAGAAATATAAAATTTGGAAATGGTAAAAATGTCATATCAAATTACCCACATACCATTTATAGGAGAATTTGCGATCTTCTCAACATAAACTCCTGCTAGTGTCGTGCAAGACAGTTTTAGGAGTTCTTTAAACGTTGATTCTTTATTTGAATTTACGTAATTCAGGTATTTGTAGGCCTATGTCATTTTGATAAAATCCAAACATCATACATGTAATATGCAACATGTATATGCCTGTACCAGTATAAACCATTTAATTAACTCGTGGTTACTTTTCTTCACGACAAGGCTTTTAAGACTTCTTCTTCTATTAAAAAACTTACGACTCCATGTGCAAATTGAAAAAAAAATGCCAAAGCGGTCATATATAAGTGCTCGAATAAAAGTAGATCCATTTAACACGGATCGGGTTGCCCCGACATAACACTTCAACAAGATGTACCCATGCAGTGGGACAGGAATGGTAGTCCGCTAGGAACCGTAGTAGTTCTCCATTACTCTGTACAGGTGACATTCGTCCAATATACTAACCCCAATATTCCGACTAACCCTAATCTGTACTAATCAAATGGGACCCCGGGCTTCCATTTCTAGGATTACCATTCCTGTCACACCGGTTTTATGTCGATTGGTGCATCACCAACGAAAACTTCCGCAAATACAGCTATAAGCAAACTTGTGAAAGGGCGTTAAACACCACAAAACGTGCTAGCGTTCCATTCCTAGAACTATACGTATACTCTTCCTGTCACGCCAACAGGAGCTCCTTACCTTACATACGGTTGTCATGGATGGGGTGAAGAATGCACTCTTTATTCTCACTTTTTCTCCGTAATTTTTCTGAGATGTCTCTAAGTATATGTAATGTCCGGAGGCTGGAAGGGTTAATGAAAAATACATGTATATAAAAAGTAAAATGGAAAATGTGGTAGTGGAGACACACAACCATACAGTAATTGAGATTTCAATACGTTCCCCCCTTAATGTTCTTTATCAGCCTGCTTGATCTTTTCTCATTCGTACATTTGAAGCGCTGTGTCCAAAGGCTTTCTTAGATATGCATATTTTTCAATCTTTAGCTAATCCATTCAAAGATCATTACTGCCTCTTGATCCTCTGGGAGGGATTAATTGTCTTCAGCCTGATTTGTTTTCTGTCTTGAAAATGACACTAAAAAGACATCAGCCATGTCAGCGTGCCTGCAGTCACTATTGAACACTGCACTATTGCACATTGTTTATCTATCTGTGCGATGAACATTGAACTTGTCAATAGCATGGAATAAAAACAGTTACCGTATTAGAGAAATATCAAGAAGTCTTTGTCGCTACCTCCTTTGCCAACTGTAAGCGCGAGAAATGCCTGCTCACCGCTCACACGCCGCGGGGACATGTATAATCTGGGGCGTTACTGAAAATAGCCTAGTTACACTGTGCGCTTCCTTATTCGAAATAAGGTGTAGCTACATAACGGTTAGACTTCATGTAATTTTTTCTTTGTCCGTTTTCATTTACGCTTTATACACCTGTATGATGTTAACCAATTATTTTCATTTCGAGGTGCCTGTGAACAAAATCATTCATTCTTGCACTTTCACTGCGAGGTTTTAAGCTTATCCATATACTAGTTGTGTTAGTAGGCCTAAATGGAAAATCGTGCAGCATTCAACATTAACCAAACAGTAAGTTGCACTGAAATATATTTTCAGTTTAAGATTCAGTACTACACCGTTTTGTCTATAATATACACTGTCGCCAGATGTCTCTGCTGTATACATATAAGCTGAAACAAAATTGTGACTGTTATACAAGGGTTTTCTTAATGCATTAACATGGGATCTTGTTCAACTTCGTGAAAAACGTCTACGAGATACGTAAATAGCCCTCAACCAATCTTTGAGATATAAGAAACTGGTCAATAGTATTAGTTGCCTAATCAGTAATTGCTGTCAGTATTATCAGTGTGCAAATTTACTGATTAATTATTAAACCGGCCACTGCAAACATTTCGTCTTTCTTTATCTTATTTAAAATGAATTGTTCTTGGAAACTACTAATCGAGTTTGTTTCAGACTTATTAGTTTTGATAAACTTATTGCAAATATTTAATTTCTTTTTGCGACTATAATGAATCATTAAGGCTGGCACATGAACGTCTACAAATATGGCGTGTAGGATCTCACACACAAATTTACAATGAGTCACACGTCCAGTAAACAGAAAGCAGGGAAATGTATATGCCGTCGCCATGGGCCTGGTGAACAAGGAAGTTACCGGCAAAACTGATAAAGAGTAAATATTGTGTGTCCAGACATAAAGCTTTTAAATCCACTGACATCGGTCACATACTCTGACGCTCAGGTAAAAAAAGGGTGTTGGCAAGCAATTTTGGAAGTAATATTTTATACACAGCTGTGGTTACATTATCTTATATAGGGCTGTGACTAGATTCTGTGTATCCAATTTATTCCTCAATGACATAAACAGAAATCGAGAAGAGAGATCACAGCTCATAATAGCACTCGTGATTTGAAAGCAACTAATCAAAATGCCTTTTACAATATAATAAAATTAAAGGGACCTGCTATAAGCAAACATCAAACACGGTGCGAATAATTTTCCAAACGCATGCAAACCCATCTGACTTGCCGTTTTTCTATAGGGTTCCACCAATATTTCACACTGTACGCTCGCCCTCAATCTTTCTTAAATAAATGTTTCACCGCACGTGCTGCGCTTACCGTTTTGATAAGTGTGATCAGCCATAGGTCCAGTATCGAGGGAAGGCGTGTGACCCTGTCTAATCCTCCAGTCAAAGTTGTCATTATGCATCTGTACCCACGTACACAACATACCGGACTCAAAGGAACACGGAGGGGGGATCACAGCGTCTGGGAATGGAAATTTAAACATATATCATTGGTTAAAAGCATAAAGAGACTAATGATTTTGGCACTTATGCAGTATTCTTTCCAACTTGCAGGTCTTTGACATTCAATACCTTTTTTAAATTTTGGTTTTAAATGCGGTGTGTGACTATGATAATGCCTCTGCAATTAAAATTAATTTGGTTATCAATTTACTTACTTTCAATGTTTTACTAGAAACTTCAGGGTCATTTAAATTTTATGAAATTCGAGGACATCGCAGGGATGAAAATGTGTTTCAATCTCATTGGTCGAGTTTAAAAGTTCAATTTCATTGAAACTTAAGTGAAAAAAAAATTAGTGAGTAAATGTCCAAGCTAATTTATTTGAATCACAGAGACATCCACCAAAGCCACCAAAGAAATTTTAATTTAAAAATTAAAATTAAAATTTTGGTGAACATTAAAAATCACTGTAATGTACGATAATTTAAATAAATCTCTATAATTTAAATATTTCAATATAGTTGCTTCTTATTACTAATTAATAATCTGCTCACTTCCTTCTATTATTTCAATAATGAAGGGAGGAGTTTTAATTCACTTAAGTATAACAGACTACTTAACACTTCCGACTGAAGTTATGAAGTCACTTCGATCATTTCAAAGTAGTAGTTTAGGAAACGGTTAAAAATACACTTAAGCGTAATTTTTGCGAAGGTAATACTTAATTAAACACAGACTAGATAATGGTGGTGGATATTTTGTACTCTCCTCATTCCATTCATTCGTTTCACATAGATTCGCTTCAAAATAACAGTCAACTGTTTTCCTCAATACATCGATATATGTTAATATGTAACAACCTCCCTGCATGACGCAGGGTTAATTTGATAAAACTAACGATACTGTAGCAATACGCTGAGCAAAGTAGGCCAGCTGGGTCTAAATCTTGTTGTACATGTATAAAACTTGACAGACTGACAGCGGCTATCCTTTCAGCTATTGATTGAACGGTTATTAGATCGTTAATGAGATTTACGTCCTATGTGTATCCTACATTCCTTCATCCATTTATTCATTATAGTGCAATGTGATGCTTTGCTTAAGAAACACCCAACCTTCGGGCCTATAAGACATTTAATGTGTATAATTGCAAACGTTTTTGACTTAAAATGTCACTCGGAACGGAGTGCTACATGTATTCAAAGCTTATCACTTACCTGCTGTAAGCAAGGTCAGTGACACTAACACCGACCGGACCAGATTAGGTTTAACTCTATTCTGTAACATTTCTCTTTTGTAAGGTAAGAATGACTTTAAACTTAAAATCCACACTGAAAATTTACATGTACTGAACATTTGCCCTCAGGAGAGATACCGGATCTGTCCGTTTACTGTTGACACAGTTTTGCTATCAGCTGTGCAGGTTTTACATGAAGCACAATGTTTGCGTTGCGTAGAGTTACCCTGTGATAAGCATGATTGATGTCGTTTAAGGTCAGAAAAAGCGGGGGCTTCGAAGATAAGATTGAACCGCACTATTTTTATACCAATTTCCCTCTAAATTCCGCAAATTCTCGCTTGATTTTATGCTACATGTATGTCGCCAGACTGTGAGTAATCTTGGACGATTCTTACATGTTTTACAGGTCGAAATAAGAACTCATATGAAATACTGATAATCTTTAATATTTTTTTGTGATATCCTTCATCTTTCTTAATTATTATCCGTATTGTGCAATTGTGTGTTTGATATAGGAACTATGAAAAATTAGCCATAAAATGTCATTTTATTTTGACAGACATGTAGTCCTACAGCATTACATTCGAAAATAGCTTTCATATATTTACGCTGTATTACGTTAAGTAAACTTTACGTACTTCGTACGCATATCTAAAAAAACTTTTTAGTCACTGGCATCATGAATAAAGGATTGTATACAATAGCTTTTACGATTAAATTCAAAATTTCCTAAATAGGATACAAAACGTATGTCTGTCTGTATTCAGATCTGACTGTCTTTAAACGGCGAATGTTTTTCTCTGGCGGAGATTATCTGCCGCCCGCTAGAGGGCAGGGTTCGCACTCACAGCACACCTCTGCCAAGACGTGCCACACGAAGGGTTTGTGACGAGGACATTGGACGAGGACTCTGTATTCAACATGCTGGGATGGAAGGCAGCGCGATCGGCATTCCGCCTTGCAGATCTCCCTGAAAAAAATTTCTTATGATTTCAGAACCAATTTACGTCTTTAACCGAATATGTTAAGCATTTTTATTATAACTTATTATAATATACGTTCATGCAAGTATAGAACATTTGAGCCAATGATTAGTCGTTCTCACTTGAATAAAATAAGAAAACAAACACATATTGATATAAAGATTTATTAAGTTTCCGTCAATTTGAAATCCAATTGCATTCTGTACATAAAAATTCAAATGAAATCAAAATTGAACTTACCCGGAACAAACCACTTGTGGCAGGTGATACATAGACGGACACACAACGTCGCACCACCCTATTTTCGGTACATTGATTTTCCTAACCGGTACATACTTTTCCTCACACTCATCTTTAGGGCAGTAAGGTCTGTGAACGAAAATAGCACATGCGATATAAGCGCAACTGAGGGCAAATAGTAACGATACGTTATTTGAGCAATTTATTATCGTTTCAGTGACTTTTTCCGACTCTCTATGCTTCCTTCGTGTTTAAATATACAACGTAAGATGTTTTAACATAGAGGGAAAAAGCACCGTTCGCAATGGCAATCTTTCCCTAAACAGATTTAGGTGCGTCGCCCCTGAGACTCCACATACAAGAAAATTGCTTGTGTGAATTATTCACAAGCAGTATTTGGGTAAATTATATTTTTCGACAAAAACTATTAGAAATCACATTAAAAAGGATTACTTGCTAAGCTAATTTATAATCTATTTAAATTTAATAGAACGCAGGTCCGGGGGAGGAGGTGGGTTAAATAGGTCTCTATGAAATTCTGAAATTTGTGTTCGGACAATTAACAACACAAAGTTAACCATGGAATTCGTGTACTTACGAAAAAGGAAAAATCCCATATCTTCGGAGTTCTTCGCTAAAACAGATGCATTATCATTTTAAGCAAAAAAGTCCATCAGACGCTAGTTATATGGTATGATCCTTATTTACTAAAATGTATGTCATGTTTAATAGGCCGTTTCTTACTAATTTATGTTTAAATTCTTCATTACAGTATTGTTTAACTACGATAACGTTTGAAGTTTCTGTTAATTCTTCGTGTAACAAATGACAAATCTATGTTGCACTTACTAGCAATCCTGGGACAGATCGGGGACATTGCCGTCACACGGGTGACTTGGGACATCCTGACCAGGTTTAGTAGGACTCTGTCCGGAGGACGTTCTGGGCGTAGTGGAGGTGCTTTGTGTAGTAGTCGTGGTCTGTTTCGTCACAGGCTTAAATAACCAGTCCCATGGGTTGTTCCCTCCGCCCGAGCCGCCGTGCCCCCAGTCCCACTGCGCAGCAACGCCAGCACAGGATACAATGAGGAAAACCAAGACGACCTGCAGGTATGATGCATATTGTTCATGTAACTTCAGTTCAGCAGAAGCGTTTAATAATCATAATGGCAAAGACCGTTATTGGTTTTAGCACATTGTTTTCAAACTGCTATGGTCAAACAATAATTTACAGACATCTCATAAATGACCTATAATATATATATATATATATATATATATATATATATATATGGTAAGAGAGAGTAAGAAGAACCTTATACACATCACACAACAATTAGTAAATATTTCAATGTAGGAAATATTCAGATGCGTGCGTATCTGCGTCCATGTGAGTCTCTCTGGCTGTCTGGCTGTCTGTCTGTCTGTCTGTCTGTCTCAGAAGTGCATCCGTTCTTTCACCAACCTTCATTTTGCCGAGCTCTCTCTAGCTGAAATCACCAATGGGGGCAGAAATGCCTGTCTGTCCTTTTCGACAACTGTACTTAAATAATTACCTGCTTCACGGATGACCGATCCACCCGAAACACTTCCCCGTATTTTACTCTTCAAATAATCGTTTAGAGATGCATTTTCACTTGTCCCGTTTTAAACTTTAAAGCCAATAAAGTGAATTAAAAGTCGTAGTAAAATATCCAAGTTACTGTTGTATATCCTTGCAGGGGGGCTTGGGAGGCATAAAAACTACGCCGCTGTCTCCGAGGCAAGTAAATGACCATGACTTGGCGTATTAAAGACGTTTGAGACAGTGGACCCCTAGAGGATAGTTAATATGGCTAAATTTATAACGCCCCTAGATCCGTTTATTTACCGTGCCGCTTCCTTAATTCAGACTCAGAAATTATCAAATAAATGTGAGACGGAGAATTTTTATATACGGTGTGTGCATTAAGGGATTTAAATAGACATTGCATATGTTTTCGCCCGTTAATGTACCGTCAGGTTAAGGATATAAGCCGCCAAATCCTCGGTATATGACTGCTACAGTGTATGTCTTTGATCTTGTTTCCTTGTCGGTCGAAATAATCCCGAACCGTTTCCTCAATTACAACTCGCTAAAATTGTTTTTCATTATCAAATGTGTTTTCTATAACATAGACCGATTTAATTAACAGATACGATGTTAGCGAGTGTGCGTCAACATGACTGCCGCATGGACAACGAGTTTCCAGGCTCCAGAACAGTTCATAGCAGTGAGATTTGGTTGTTTGAAGTGCCTTCTTGCTGCCCGGTGAGACATGGAATTTCCTAACCCGTCTTTAGGACAAAATCAGCCTAGCTTCTGTAGCCAAGAAAGAGGCAGTGTGTGTGTGTGTGTGTGTGCGTGTGTGTGTGTGTGGTGGGGGTGGAGGAGGAGGGGGAGAAATGTATCTCCAACATTTATATTTTTACCGTTTGTGACGACGTGCACAATTTCAAATAGGGGAAAGTGGTGTGTTCTAATATTTTCTACCGTAAACCTTTCTCTACGTGCAGTTATTATGAAGGCAGTCGTGAGTACGAGTCATGAAGTCAGATACACGTCTACATGTATAGACTAATGGGTAACATTTGAAAAATAAAAATAACTAATAGATTGAAAAAATGAACAAATTTAACTTGGCAAGAAATTAGCAAATCAGATTCGTCATCTATTTTATAAGTTCAAAATTGAGTTACGGTTTTGAATCATTCAGACGACAGTATGAATAAATAATATTAAAAAAGCAGACGACAGGCTAGAGAGTTCTGGGAGGCACCCCATATGCTGTCTTACCATATCGAGCCTTATGCCAGGACGGCGTGATAAGACCTAAGTCATATTTACACGACAAGGAAGTACCGTTTACTTTGTCCGACTGCAATGATAAAAACGCGCCAGCAGTGACAGAGATGATAGACACAGAGAGATAAATAAACATTTGGTGACTTAAACGTGTAACTGCGTCCATACCCCATCAGAAGGGTGCCAGGAGTTGTAGTTCAAGTAATGCCTACTCTCAATCTGGAAAGTTAAACTTAAATTCGAATTATGAGGACTTCTCTTGGTTTAGTGATTCTATGTGCTTTTTTAGTGGGTGAGTACCACGAATTTTAGACAATGAATTTAATATAAATGATTTCCAAGGTTTTGTGAAAGAAAGATGTTTTTTTAAATGATAAAATCTCACACATGTTGTCGGCATTTGTGTTATTAAAAAAGAAAAGACAAACAGCTTAAAATCTCCAGGTAACGATGAAATATCTTTTGCGCAGTTCTTGATTTCGTCCACATGTTTAGTTTTATATCAACAGGTTTGTTTTGACGTGTTTCAAGCACATGTCAAGCACCCGGGCTTGCGACGGCTTGGAGAGATAATTTTTGCCCTCTCCCCTCCTTTCAGATTGGGGGCTGGAGAATGGAATTATTTGATAGTGAATATCAAATTCCTACATCCGTGTTAATAAATTGTAAACGCAGCGTTCTTTACTTTTGTTATAAATTTTTAAGCGTGGGCGAAAATTGTTATCCAAACAATTGCAAGTCCGGTGTAACGAGTTTCAGATACGCCTTAGGGTTTCGTTGGAGGACGCGTGTAGTTGTTGTTTGAAAGGTCGTTAACTGTATTTTCGTGGTTTTAAAAATATTTGAAACTCAAGTGTACGACTACAGAAGCAATATTTACCGCCTTCTTGCAGGTATCACTTTCGGTGCTGTCACCTTGGACTGCGACCCATGTGAGAACACGTGTCACGTGGAGCTGTACAACGGTGACCGATACCACACTCACAAGCCCACACCCAACCAGCCATTCTTATGTGACGATGCGTTCATAGACGGGCTATGGTACCGTTTCATTGGTAAAGCTGGCAGTAAGTTGGCGGACCATCGGGTAAAACCCTTCAGTTGCGGTACTATGGTACCCGTGTATCTTGAAGGGCAACACCCTCAAGACTATACGGAGACTACACAGAAAGTAGGTATTGATCTCGGGCCATATTCTCCATAATTTCACCTGTCCATATGCATTAATTTTTGCCATCGTGTGGACGCCATGATGTCATTTCGACTTGATGGGTTGATCCTGCATTTTACAGTGCAGGATTGCTGATTTACCCTTTTTATTAAAGATATTTAGGAAACAGTCACACACTTTTTGGTTTATAATTGCGTATTTTCTTTACTTTCAGGTGTGCGTTAACTACGGTTTAGCTCCGTGCTTTCAGTCCTGGGACATAAAAGTCAAACGCTGTCACCTGAACAATGAGGATTATTACGTATATCAACTTCCACCGACTCCAGGCTGTAACGTGGCCTACTGCGGCGCAGGTAAGTGAAGTTTAAAACCGGTTAGCGTTTTTGTTTTGAGTATAGGGCACTGAAGTATCGTTTTCACGTGCGCAATAATACCTCGGCTGTTGCGAAGTTATTGCGCAACGTACCCTTTTCTGGGGACATTATTATCATTGCCAAAACTATCGACGCCGTCTTTCTCGTTTGCCCTGTTTGAGCCTATCTACACGGAAGCGAACAAAAAAACAGCTTTTGCGCCCTGTTACTTTATACGTAGGCGAGAAGCTATTGCGTTTCCCATTAGGACCAATTTACACTTCGTACAGTTAGTACTAATTGAAATGAGAAACAATGAAACTGTTTCAGTAATCCACTTTATACTACGTGTGGGGTTTTGTGATAACAAGCAATTAAGACTGTACTGTTTGTCATTGAAAAATGACATTGTGAACATTTCGAGCACCTGTCCTTTCCTGCGGTTATAAAGGTTATTCAATGCAGTTTGGTTAGGTCCTATTATTAGCTAAATTTTGAAACTATTTACTATGTCATAGAATTGGATAGTCGCGAAATTTGTATATTTTCCTTTTCTTAACTTCATAATGTGCCATATGCCCTTTAATGTGTTAAATATTTTCGCTACTGTTTTGTTCAACTTCTCAACGGTTTAAATTCATTTAAACTTGATTGACTTTGAATTTTCTAGGAGAACAAGTGGAACGATGTCCTACAGGAGAATTTAAGTTAAATGGAAGATGTGTCAGTAAGTTCATCTTAATTCAATGGTCCTTTTAAAGTGTTAATATATAATACTATTTATCCCCCGTTTTCTTTTTTCTCCTGTGTTTGTGTTCTTACGTGCTCGAGCGCGCGCGTGTGTGTGTGATCCTGCAAACTTAAACAGCCAATGCGTGAATCCTACTGTTTGAATCTTCCATATGTTTTTTTTTCACAGCTAAGTTGCCTGTCATCTCTATCACCAACGTCATCATTGAGACTCCAGTCGTGGAGGAACGACAGGTGATCATATCGTGCCGTGTGACATACAACGTGCCCGCTGGCACGCGTGATGAAGGCGACGTCAAGATACGTGTCAGTTATCTCGCAGACAACGCCCTCATCGACGACGACGTGACCACGGGAGCCAGGGGGAGGGCCTCAAGGCAGCTGAGAATTGCGAATCTCACAGGGAATCTAGGCAAATACGTGAGTTTGCGAACGTGTTATTTGTGGTGGACAATAGAAATATGTCTAAATATTATCAGTTGTTATGTAGCAAAACCTATCGCCCACACTGATTAAATTGGGTTTTAGAACAGCATAATCTAACATCACTAGTAACACGTGTTAATTACATGATATAAGTTAATACATGTTTGTGAGATATACATATTGTACCTCTGAATTTATATTAGATAAGCTCAAAAATTGCCTCTCAAGTTTCAAATTTCGATTTAAAGATGGGTACTCCAACTCGGCTAGTACTGTACAATTCCATTCAAAGTTATTGATATTTCAATACCATTGTGGTCTGAGCACTGCAGTATGTTGGAAAAAGAAACATGTCGAATGAATTTTTTTCTGTTTAAACTGTATTCTGTCAAAAGTAAGGCCAAATGATATTTGCCACACAATGGTTTCCTGCATGAATTTCGCTGACTTATAGTATTAGTGACAAGCATATGTCTTATATGTCGTTGATACGCCTTGTTAAAACCAATAACAACCCAGTTACCACTTTATATTTCCAGCTCTCCTGCAATGCATCGGCTTTCTGGGTCAACTATAACCACCTTCCAACGGCATCAGCACACGCCACGAATAATTATTATGCCGGTATCAAGGTGAAATTCCTTAGTGCTTTCCTAAATATATTTTAAAACCTATTTCATTTGCTCAACTTTGTATTTAAACGTTCATTTTGATTTGAAAAAACACATTTAAATCCAGATTACAGCTTTAACATCAATTGTCTCTATTTTTGAGTGACATTCCACTTACCATTTTGAAAATAATATTTGATGCTGTCATTCTATTCTGATGTCATAAGAAGTTATAGAAAAGTAAATACACAAGCTTAAATGTACAAGCCGTGGTTGATTTATAGAATCTACATTGTATACTCCAACATCCGGAAGAAATTTATTTACCACTTTTTAATTTGTTAATGACATATAGGTTGTGGAAAAGACGAGTGGAACCACACCAAAAAGAATTGTGCTAGCAGAAAATAGTCCGCAATATGAGATTCAGGTTTACTCAACCATCCCTATTGCAGTCAACACACACACGAGCCACAAGTACGAAGACGGCAAAACGTATGTCCAACCTCTTGAATTGAAGGTCGAGACTACTATCTTGGACAGTGTAATATACGATGGGAGTCCTAAGGTAATGACGTCACAAATAAGATATTTTGTCAAATATGCTACATATGATACAGTGGCGGATTTAGAGGGGGGTCAGAAGGTCCTGAACCCCCTTCGATTTCTGGTCACCTGTTAAAATTAGAAAATCATAGTTCTTAACCGTACTAAATGTCAAACTCAAATATCAAAATTTTTCGGGGCCCTTTAGCAGGCCCAGAACCCCGTGGCTTTGCATCAACGGACCCCTTTCAAATAATCCTGGATCCGCCCCTGTGATATGTTTGTTTATATTGTCCACTTTAACCAGTCAACCATGGATTGATAACAGTCCCGATATCTTTTAATTTGGGCACTTTTTGACACTTTGGTCCGTCACGTAATCTCTTGAAACATCTTCTTCTGTAACGTTCTTCCCTAGTTTCGCACACACAATTTTCATGAAGTCAGTTAAGTCTGTCCTATAGTGTATATTAAAATAATCTTATAGTAAGTCCTTTACAGCTGTCGCAATCATGTTGATGGAACACAAATATCTGTCATAGTGACATTTCATATACCTACCAAATCACTGATGTCAACATTTTCTCCTTGCTTTCATTTTAGAGTTTCAAATGTGCTGTTTCCTTCACCGAGGACTCATGGGATGATAAGCTCAAACGCGCGTATGCCTCGTCCACGCTGAAGATGTTGGCGCAGCGAGACGGTAGAAACGACGGTGCCAGGGACAGTGTTTCACGCCTTTTACAATTCCGACCAATAAACACATTTCAAGGATTTCCACCAGCACCAGCACGAAGTATATGGCATGGCTATCAAATGGAGGAAATTCCGGTATGTTTAAGTGAATGCTTTTTCTCCAAATGCTGTATCATTCTACTCATTTATATTTCGTATATAACAATAACATTTTTAGATACAATTAACACAGTCAACGTTTTCAAAAATGGCGACATACCTAAATATCTAATCTATAACGAGTGTCTTTATATGGAATAGGCGTTTGGTCTTTTGGTATTATAGCGCTTTACATAATAAGCCAGCAGGATTTTGTGTGAATTTCTAGTTTCAATTCAGATTTATACGACTGACGTCGCCGACAGCGAGTGCCGATCTTACAATGACCCTCGTATAGAAACGTTTGATAGATAGTGAGTATCAGATAGCAGCATGCGGCATAGACATATCATTTATATCCGTTATTTCCCAGCAAACACACAACGTTTTCTAGCGTTAGCATAACGTAGCCTTAACGTTTTTCGGTTTTATAAACGTTGTGATAACGTCATAATCACGTTCTGTGTTTTCTGGGTAGCGCTTTATATAGACATTCTTTTATTAAGTGATTTGGGTCAAACGTTAACTTCACTGTGATTTGATGTCTGAAAACAACATATCAGCTGTACGATAATGTGGTATGTATGCCTTTATGTGCATGGAACTTTATGTGCATGGAAAAACCAAAGGAAGACCTTTTTTTCAGTTCGTACTTCAGCCAGCGAGCAGGGGAGTTTGTTCTTGCAAAAAGCCAGACAAGGGATTTTGAGGTATATATCTATACGTTTCCTTAATTGCAAAGCAGGTTAAATAAAGAGAAAATTGTTAAGTTCGTCGTAGAATGTAATACAGTTTTTGACTTTGGGCAAGGTCGCCTAACGGATTCATAAGACCCGAAGCTGGGAGAATTGACTGACTACGAAGATGAAATAGATTTTGGTTCCAACATGTATGAATAGAAAGAAATTGACACGTACATATGCAACGTCACAAAACTGTGACTCGGTCCTTCCGTTAAGTTATTATGTTATCTATTGTACCTTTAACCAATGCAATAAAATCGAAATACCATGTAAACCAAACAGAGTTTGTGACCAGCTGCACTAATGTTGACATAAGATACAAAGATACAACTGTGGAGTTTCATACATTTCGTTGTATTATTATTATTATTATTATTATTATTATTATTATTATTATTATCGTTATTATTATTATTATTATTATTATTATTATTTTTTTTTTTTTTTTTTTTTTTTTGCGCAAAGGTCCAGGTACGGCACTGGAAATGTCGCAGCTCCCAAACGTGTAACTGCGCCGTTGCAGCCCGTGAGAACAATGACGTATACATCTTGGATGTCTGTCACAACGTGCGTCAACGTCGGGCTGTAGTTCCACGCATTTTGCGACGGTCAGCCAACGACGAACCACCGGCAGATGGCGCTCACATCAAAAGCGACCAAAATGGAAGGAAATACATCGTATGTATATACATACATCGTATGTATATATAAGTCAGAAATGATAATTCTAGATGATGACTTTACACCTTACTTAAAATATCGACATTAGCAATGAAACTACTAGAATCGCCCTGCGCTAACTTATTGTATACGATTGTCTTTTATTGAAGCCATTATTAAATAATTAGGAGATCATTCAAATAATGACTTTTGCAGATCAACTTTCCTTCTGGCGCCTATGTCATCGTTGATATCCGTTATTTCGGTTTAAACCTGTACGTGCATGTCCCCAGTGATGACAGGGGCAGAATGGAAGGACTGTGTGGGAACAATAACGGAAATCGTAACGACGAGAGAGGAGAGATCGACAGAAGCGAGTCCAGTTGGCATCAGAGATGGAGGTAATTGCTTGTGTCTACATTATTGTACATCAGGTGACGTTTGCCATTATAACACTATTAAATCAGTGTTTTGTAACTGGTTGTTTAGATTGAACGCTTTACATTCTAAGCATCGGTCAATGTTGTTTAAAGTGGACAGCGTTGCATGTGGTAAAACATCATTATGATATAACAATATAAATATGATTCATTATATAAATATAATGAATTGTAATATAATATTCTTGCGTTCATCGTGTATTACAACTTTTGAAAAGACTGGACTCTGTGCAGTAACAATATTTACATATTTAATGGTTAGCATGTATTTTACAAAATGAGATAATATGTTATTGTTGGCATTTATTATTATTATTTTTGTTCACAAAATCTTTTCAGAGTCAAACCTGAAACAAACTACTTCAACAAAAGCCCAAAATATAAAGAACAGTCACAAGAACCTTTGTATTGCCACTGCCATAAGAACGACTCTGTGGTCGCAGACGCGACATACCTTAAGTGTGACTTTGACAAACGTGTGACACAACCAGACATTATCAGCAAAAAAAATTTAGAAAGTGTAGTGCCAAGACAAGTGGTGGAATATCGAAACCTTGGCCGAAGGAAAAGGCGTGATATTCCGGAAGCGTCATATACGGATGAAGCTAGCGACTACCAACCGTATGTGTTCACGTTCAAGGAAGACTACTCCAAGCCCGTAGTTAACCTAACTTGGCCCACACCCAGCGGAATCACCCAGACCCAGGCCGCGCAGCTGTGTCGCGACACCCTTGCAAATTCATCGGTGGTGAACCTGTGCCAAGAGGTCCCGGGATTCGATCCGTTTGAAAATGTTCCAAAGTGCATTGACGACATCTTGGTGAGAGTCGGATTTGTGGCACATAAACTGCATCGGTATAGAAATATTTGGCCCTAACATGTTTTGTGGTATTTTACGCCATTCACAAATATCCGTATAGCCGTGTGGGCGGAAGGTCTAGATGGTGATGTAACAACATGAATCTGGTGTGACAGGAATAGTAATCCTAGGAATGGAAGTCCGGGGTCCCATTTAATCAGTGCAGGTTAAGGTTTGTCGGAGTATTGGGGTTCCTAGCGGTTCCTAGCGGACTACATGTACCATTCCTGTCACACGGTTAACTATAGCCCTGCCGAGCGCAGACATTCCAGTTATGTGTGTGACTCTTTTTAAGTAATAGCCATAATTATTTTGATACCCAAAAGCTGTCAACTCCGTAAGTATTTCAATGCCGATATGCCTCTCCATGTAAAAGGGCCATTCTACGGAAAACGATATTCCTTGAAAAAAATTTAAATGCACAAGTCTTATGCATTTGAATAGGTTTTAATTCAGATTCATTGCTGGTTTTACAAATGCATTGTTTAAAGTCGAATTCAATTAAATTTAGATAAAATATGAAATACACTTCGGTAATTCTATTGCTGGGCCTTACAGGTCGCTGACGACATGGGATTTGCAAACGAGGCTGTCACAGAGATGGTGGACACATGCATTGCAACTGCAGTCAAAGAAGTTCTCCCGGAGGATAAAGACGTAGACTCCCTTGGACCGACAACAACAACAACTGCAACACAAATTCCACATTTGAATATCGCCGAGTTAACGGAGAAAATCAAAACCAATGCGTGTCCTCGAGAGTGTAGTCAAAAAGGCAAATGTGTGGACGGAAACTGTATTTGTGAAGCGGGCTTTATGTCGGCAGACTGCTCCGTGAACTCGAACATTTCTCCGGAGATTACTGAGGTGCAGAATGCCGGTCTGTGTGACGTCCAAACGCGTCCATGCCTCAAGTTCCGAGTTCTGGTTGATCCTGCGACACCAGTCACTCGCAGTGATCGCCTCTCCTGTCGGGTAACAAAAGCTCAGGTACATAAATGTCTTGATTTGCTTTAAATTAGGAATCTGTTATCCATATTTGTAAATTAATTGTTCCCGATCTTGCATACTGTGTACTGTTTTCTTTTAATGATCCGGCAGAATTTTTGCATATACATGTACACCATATTCATTTAGGCCTACACATGTGCACTATGTGTAAATGAATATGATAAACAATTACAATAGCAACTTTTCTTAACAATATACCGGGTACGTTTATCCTTCTCAAAACCTTCAGATCGATATAAGCACGGAGACCTACACAATTCTGCCAGCAACTACGGGACATGCTGTGGCCGAATTCGTTAGTTTCTCTGAAGTCACTTGTCACCTACCACGTGATCCAATCATACCGCCTGTGACTAACACCGGAACAGCTGGTACGCCTGCGCAAGGCTTTCTCCTGTCCATCAGCAATGATGGTGTGAAGTTTGGGAAAAACGAAAGTTTTGTCACGTTATTTGACTCAGCATGTGTAGATTGTAAACCTTTTGGACAGTGCACGAAAAAGGTAAGTTTTTGTAGGTACAGCATATTTACTACAGTTAAGAGAAATTATATTTTCCCTAGTGCAACGTAAATATATTTTTGCAGACACCCTTGATATTATACAGTGTTGGCAAATCATGGCAACTAACAACATTCATAGTGCTTTTACAATGTCACAAATGTCATTTAAGTACCCACCCTTTTCTCCATACTGTAGGGCCTATCGCTTAATCATGTATTATTCATTACTTATTAATGTGCACTCGTACTGTAGTAGGCCCTAATATACATGTAATACAGTGCTTGTTTCCATAATTCCAATATACCTCAGTCACTTTCGTTCACGATGAAAAGAATAAGTTTGATAATTATTGCAATTACAATAGTGACAAATGGCTTTCAAACTTTTTGAGATGTGCTACAATTGTACATGTACAGTTTATCAAAGTACGTTGTATTTTTGTAGCGTGGAACGTGCCTAATTAACGGTTATTGCTACGAGGATGGTGATCGTAACCCTGCCAACTGGTGCTTTGAGATGTGCGACACATCTTTCAGCGAGTCCTCCTGGAAGCCGCTTAATCGTAAACGTTTTTTGTCATAGATTTAAATATTTTGGGTAAGGCAAATGACAACGTAAACATAAACGGTCCGAGGCGTCAACTGTCACTTGAGGTAATTTAGATGTTGAAGGCATGCATTAGTTTGAACGCATTTTTTTTTACAAATAAAAATGTACATGTAATAAGAATTGACAGTTGATAACAAACAAACGTAGATATTGGCATATATACATTATTCTTTCACTATGAAAAATTTTTTTTTTTTATTCTTGCAGCGACCCCAGACTGCAATAAGTGTTCTGGCCAACCCTGTAGTTGTGACAAGAACGGCTGGCGCTGTGACTGTGGTTCTGGCTTTGAGCGAGACAACATCACGGGGGGTTGCCATGGTGAGAGATAGTACCACCTATGAATTTATAGAGTACCTTCGGGGATAATTCTTTCATCACAATTGCATATCACGTCAAAGGGCATACATGTACATAAAAAACAACACTGTATTGCGTTAATTGTCACCATTTTCTCGCAAGTCAAACTGTTTTTAAAGGAAGATAATTGTGAAATATTATAATATTGTAACTTGCTTTACAGATATCAACGAATGCCTCAGCAATCCTTGCAGCGGTTACGACACGTGTTTGAACAGTAACGGCTCCTACCAGTGCCAATGTGAGTCATATTCCCTTGTATAGCTTTTTAATCTTCCTGTCCTTACTTACAGTTTTACATTTTTCTTTTTATTTTAGTTAATTATAGTTTCCATGTGAGAGAGTTTCAAATGATGAATATTCTAAATTGTGCATTTTGCGCATTTTTTTTTTTTTTGCCAAGAACAACATGCATGTATGGTTGTTTAATTTGGAAGGTACCAAAATGAAATAAGTGCACACCTTGCAAACGTTCTAATAACAAGTACTGGTGCAATAGGACTCTCCAAGAGGTTTCCACCGAGTGTTTTCAAACAAATTTTCTTAAAAAACAACAACGGTTGTGATTCTCGTAAAAAGAATTTACTAAACAATGTTTTCAAAACATCTTTATTTGATAAGAGCCATGCTATTAAAACATGTGACAACTTTTTTCATTAAATGAAAGCCATGCTATTACAACTTTTTTTAGTTAAAGAAAGCTCGTTTCACTGAAGATGTTCTTCACACCAAGTTTTATTTTAAAAGGGAGGGAATGCCCCCCTGGTTACAACAAGATAGGTTCCGGATGTTACGTCATATCAAGTTCAACAGCAAATCATCAGCAGGCTATCGACAGGTGCAAAAACCTTAGTGGCGTTTTACCAACTATTGAACGGAAGTCAGAATACAAAGCGCTGGTAACAGCATTGGATAAGAAGAAAGAATACCATATAAGTATGAACATATTCTATTTTAGTGGGCGGGTGGGTGACCGTAATTTGTATCCACTTTATTGGTTAAACAAGCGTTTTTTCTTAATTGGTCTTGATTAATAGTTAATGAAACCTTGGGTCATACACTTCTAGTATTTACACGTTTTCACTGTGAAAAGTTACATTTTAATCTTGATATTCACGTGTTACACGTCTTGCATTACATTATGCCAAGGATCAATTTTGACCTTTACACAGTACGCCATCTTTGTACACCGATAATCATGTTTCAGGCGTGAACGACATGGAAACTGAAGGCACCTTCCGCTACGGCAATGTGACGTCATCGGGCAGCGTGTTCACGGAATGGTTGCCAGGCCATCCGCTGACCGGATCCCAGGGAGACAGCGCGGATTGTGTGGTGATAAACGGCCCTAAAGCGTTTATGTACACCAATGTTCGGTGCGACTACGTTGCATTTTATATCTGCCATGTTCCTGCGCAACGTAGACAGTAAGGAATAGATTTTCTATCATAGAAAACTTTTATATGTTGATACCCTTTAGTTTGGATATTTGCCGAAAGTCACCAATCGGGTTCTGGTTATATTAGTGCGTTTTACAGAATTCATTATTTGCGCAATCTGGGGAAACAATACTGTTCTCAAGTCATCTCTTTAAATTAGTTTTTTATGCTTCCCGTCAATTACTGCTCTCTACAATAAGGGTGACATCAATCTCGAGTATTCCTTCATGCATATACAAAACAATATACGGCTTGAATTATTGTAAAGTTGAGCTTATGTAGAAATTACCCACCAGTCAATCTTACCACTGTCGTTACTTTGTTAAAAAGAAAAGTTGTTAAATCAGAATTTAAGACATTAGGTAGATATGTGCACTAGTCTTTTAGACAACAAACAAGACTGGGCTATATAGCGTTCTTGTTAGCAATATATATATATATATATATATATATATATATATATATATATATATATATATATATATATATATATAAGACAGAAAGTAATGGTCATTTAGTTGTTACACTCTTGAAAATTAAATTGTTCATGCATAGCACTAAATATAAAAACGGAATGCTTTCAAAGCAGCTAATTTATTTCCTTGCCGACGCGCTATGTACACTGCTTTCATTGCCTGAATTACATGTACGTCTCTTGACACACACTAAAATATTGGACAACAATCTTTATTCTTTTAGCCGTTGATTGTCAAAACAAATATGTGATACTATGCAATAGAAACATTGCATTTAAGGTAAAGTTTCAGGTCTCCCATATATATATATATATATATATATATATATATATATATATATATATATATATTTGTGTTTAAACTGTGCAATCAAAACAGCTACAACTTTTGCTTGCAAAAGACCCAGCTATAATTACTATATGTGACTCTGAATGCAGTCTAAGAAGGCATTCCCGACGCGTAGAATTTCACCATTATCGCTAAAACCTTAATCCCATACCTCACGCAAATTCTCGCACATTTTCTAGTCTTAATGTACAGTTAATACAGTGTCAACAACCGTGTATTGGCTTAATTGGATGCTGCTCATTCAGCTGAACGCCGTACTCAGCGTTGGGATTGATTAGAATAGTAACATCACAGTAATGATATAGTATTTTCGTATTGTTATAAAGCTGAGCCGTCAGACTTCTACTGTTAATAAATGCAGCTTAGAATCATGTAAAGAGATATCCAGTGTTAGCATTGCTTTGCACGCACTTAATTTCTTAAATTTTGAAAATGATTGTATGTGCCATACGCAAGTTAATATAACGTTAATATACGCCAATGATTGGTCGTCTCGTCGGGATTTTCTATATAGCGAGATTCGCCTTGTAACCCACACCATCAGCGTTGCGTTCCCCGGTCAAATGTTGGCGCAGAAATCTGGACAACAAAACTTTATCTTCCTTTGCAATCTGGCCCTTGTCAGCCAAGCAAGCGATGTAGTAAGGGATAAGGGAAGCGTGTTTAAGGACGCATTTGTCGGTAGTGTCGGCACGAGGAACCTGACTCTGTCCCTGCGTTGGAGCTTGGGAACGGCGACCAAAGAGAATAGGCGGCAATTTGGGGTTTCTAGCGCCAAAGAGGGCGCCTCCACTGATCAGCAGTGAGATGTCGAAAAGCAGAGCGACAATGAAGATGAACCGGCAGCACATGCTGATCTCTTGTATAAGATACTATTTAACACGGGCTCACACCTGAAAAAAAAGGAAAAAAGAACAGGATTATAGAATAGTAGGTTACCCGAACGTTAGCGGTCTTCAAATTAAGGACAAAGAGCTTTTTAATTACCTTACCTGCTGATTTTGATAGTGCTAATGCTAACATTACAGTTATAAAATGATTTTGGTGTATGGCTTGTTCCTTTTTCTTCAATGTTTTGTTGGTTTATCGGACCTGAAGTATTAAACTCATTGTAGATTATAGGATATCTATTGTTGTTCCACCAGTGTCCTCTATCCTTTTACACACCCTGCATAAAGTCTGACCAGACACACCATATCTGGTGGCAATTTCGAGACATCTATACCCTTTTCCCTCAGAGTAACAGTTTATTTTCTGTCGTATTTTGTGAGCTCCCGTACCTTCACCATGGTACCTGTAGCAACGTCACAGCCAGAAGAGCGATAAACCTTTGATAGCACCATTTATAGTGCACATGGATGACAATTCACCACGACCAATAAACTATGAATCACTTTTTAAGAAAGAGCCGACCTCCGTGTCACATAGCGCACTGTTCACAAAGTTGGTACAATACCTTTATACATTTTTTTTTTCTAAAACACGTGCTACAGTAACCTCAATGAATAATATCGGCTATAAATAGCAGGTTGGTATCTATTTTGTTATTGCATTTTTATTTCAAAATGCCATTTCTTTAATGAAATTAAGCTTTTGCTATTTTGCTCTCCGATATTTTCTGTTTATTTTATGGAATAACATTATTCAAAGTATCGAACTAGTTTATGTCTCCACAAAAGGCAATGACAGACACTTGCAAGAACACAGTATTATTGAGATTCCATTTAATTATAAAGCGAAAGGTTTCTTGGAATTAAAAAACACAGATCGGAGCATTTTTACCCCCCTCTGTGAAAGCAGAATAACCAATTGTTGTTCAGGATACTACAATGTGCCTTTCGTTAATTAGTGCATTTCAGTGACAAATTTTAATGAAGAGGTAACGTGGGAAATCGCGTTACGTCAGCCTTATTCTAAGAAAAAGGAAGCGATGAATAATTACTTCAAAATCTAATGTTTGCAAGATTGCCAAAAGAATTATTTGGCACTGGCTGACCGCTAGCTGATGACAAATCTACAGTTACGTTGAAGGATCTAAATTAAAATACCATGACTAAGGACAACACTTAAAAATTAATTTTCATCTTAACAGACAACCCTGCAATGACAACATTGAGTACCAAGCAGTAGCCTGCTGAATTTCACTAAGACAACCCTCATCTGATTGAGGAATTACCACAGAAAAATGAAACAAAGAAAAAAGTATAATCTTAATTATCTATCCTCTATACGGAGAAAAGAATAATGACACATTCAATATTACAGCACTCTACGCTCGATAATTATCGGAGTTACGAAATCCTGCCAAAGTTATTAGTATCCAGGGTCTCGGGGAGCGTGAGAAAGGAATACTTGATAAAATAAATGTTAAAACAATGTACTTTATTATTTAGTACACTACACTAGATAAAATAAAATGATTAGCTATCTTTTGTGACAATCAATCTACGACTCGAAGGCAGAATAAAAACGACCAAGGGCAAAAAAACGCATCTTACTACATGGAGTATATCAGAAAGTTAGATTAAAATCATCCGCTACGTAACACAAGCTTATACCCCACCAACGATCCTGTTAGCCCTGAAAAGCCACCCTTGGAAAAGTTTAACTCACTTTTTGCTGTGCGGATATCTAGTATTCTTGCTACTTCTCACTTCTCACTTCTCCGCGTTTTCATCAACAACAGCCTCTTATCCAGGTTGTGCAGTCCTGTTTATAGTCTGGATTACGTCACAACTCATGACGTAAGCGGACCTGGTCAGAAACATGTGTATAGAGCATGTTTGGGTAAATTTTGAAGTTTTAAAGGTTAAACACTACAAATTTTGAGTGATATTGGTAAAGTGCTAATTAGCTGTGGTAGGACACTGAAAGATGAGATGGCCTCTTTGTCAATTAGCAAAAGTTTTACGTATTTGTATGATACACGATGTTCGTTCAAACTACTTCATAAAAACTCCATACTCCCTTATTTTTTTTCTGCTCGTCCTTTGTGATCATGTGTTTATTTAAGAATAAAATCCCTATTTTCCAAAATGATATTTTTTTCAGTTAGTTAAACAGTGATTCATTCACATGACACGTTAGAATCCGTTGCTAATAGATACATTCTAGCTTCATTGATGAGCGATTCCAACGCGACATTGCATATTTGCTTTTAATACTTGTTACAATTCACACAAACGAAAACTTTATAATCATGATAGAGGATTCAGTCCTCAGTTGTTGTAGTCTAACGGAAACGACCAGTGCTAAGGCCTGACCAGCCTATCCGCACATATTCACTTGTGCCGTGCTGAATTGGTCAACAGATATTTCCTTTAACCATTCCCAGGCAAACAGAATCGTCTACCTATTCCCCATATCCTCGAGCCGCCTCGATCCACACAGCTTGCACCCCCACCCCCACCCCCACCCTCACCCCCGGGCTTTAAGACGAGAAATTATGCCACACTTCAGTTCTATGGGACTTAATTTGACTTGAACAGAAAATGCGAAGACCAGTAACTGCGGCACAAATGTATACGTGCTCTTTCGCCCTGTTCAGATTTGTTACCTCTTCCTATGCATTACTCAAGAATTCAATTGTCCATGCATTTCTGTTACTTGAAAATCATTGCATATGGTCAGCTAATCAATGTTTCTTTGATTATTATTACAGCGATATTCCGGAAACATTGCATATTAAACACTAGTTGCTGACAGAAAGTCTTCCTCGAATCAAGGGGCCAGCGTTTGTTAATTAATATTTACTGGTGGTTGTAATAGCACGACGAGAGATCCTTAAGTGCTAATCCTTAATTGGATAATAATCCTTAATTGGAATTTTAGTTGTACAGGCAGCAATGCACGCTTTCGTCCCCGAAGCTTTAATTTGCCAAACGTTTGAGATACAACGGGAATTTTATGCTTAAAAAAATAAAATATACTTGTGTCAAAGAAAAAGTTCATACATGCCACGCTAGCTTAGACGTCATCAAATATAAACTGACATATGGCAACTAGTGGGTTTGTACAGAACTTCTGTCTTTGGGTGCTTTCCCAGAGATTTAGATCGATCTTAAGATTAAGTTTTAGATTGACCTAACTCCCTGGGGGTTCAGGCTAAATTGCAGTCAGCCGAGCGGACACCATAGTTAATTACCCCCTTACAGCTTTTAGTAGGCGGGACAGATGCTTAAGCCGGCCAAGCTGACAGTAATCTAGTGAGACTCCCCACAGGGATAGGGATAGATCGATCTAAAAATCTATGGAAATGGGGTGTTTGACTAAGTATGTGTCCGAGAGCCCAGTATTTATCTGAATGCCCTGCATTTCGCTACCTATTGCGCTGACGACATAACAACTTGTCCAATTAACACTTGGAACCAGAGGAATATCCAGCAGTTTGTTAATGCGATTCATTATACTTTGATGTGATGTTTTAAAACATTTTCAAATGATCGACGGTGTATTTAAAACGCATAATAGTCCCCAAAACAAATATATTCCAATCTGTTTTTACGAAAGGAAAATGATGAAGTGATGACGTTTGCATAAGTGTTGGTAAAGAAGTTGTACTACTACTCCACAGATCTAGAAGCTTATACTATACACATTTAAGTAGCAAGTGACTATCAGGTACAAAGTCTTGTCCTGTTTGTCCCATCACAACCACCTACATGTAGCGTTTAAGGTGCCCGATTGTTACACGATGTTATGTGCTTAATTTATTTGAATTTATGTTTTTTTATTTGTGTTTGTATTTTATATGTACTATCCTATAAAATTTCCATCCCATCGCTATGCAAAATTAACATTAATCGGCAAATAAATCCTGACTATCTTATTTCCGTTATTTTGTGGCGAACATATGCTTTTGTGCAATTTCATTTAAATTCTTTTTTTTTTTTTTTTTTTTTTTTTGTAAAATTTTGGGCGGTTTTGGCCAGACGTAAAATTTATATGCAGTCTGACAGCGATAGCAGTTTTGAGATACTTAAACGGTGCCTTCTTCTCGCAACTACATTGCTAAGTGAGCTGTGCATAGGATCTGCATGGTCTCTTTGTTCTGTACAGGCAGTTAACATAGAGTGTCAAATTCGGATCACATCAATTAGATTTTGTTGGAGCCAATCACCTCTTTAGCTAACCTACAAGTACATTTGCAAATGAAACAATGTTTACATTATTTGACATCCTGCATATCAGTTATATTTCCCTTGATGCCCACTTTCGGCAGACATGCAGTTTTGAAATTGTGTGCGAGAACGCCGTTTCGATACTCTGCCATTCATGTACACTGCATGCCAAATCCCTTTTGAATGAACTGAGTACATGTTTTTTTCACTTTGATTGGAATGCCGTCAGTAGGTAGTCAGATAACACCAAAATATGCCATTGGTATACAAAAGGAGCGTGTTCAGAAATTTATTTCATGCTGGATAACGCACTGTTAAGAAGAAAAAAAGTAACTGCATTTTATCATTACCTGACTGGCCTTCAAAGTAAACCTTGGGTTGGTGACGGAGCTCGAGTTCTTAGATCTGGACGTGTCTCCGTGATCTGGACGTGTCTCCGGGCCTCCGTCGAATGATACTGATTCCAATAGATAGGCCAGGTCTTTTATGATGGTAAATGCTGAGGCTTATGTTCCGGATATGGTTTTAAATGCCATATACAACGAGGATCGCGTTGGCCGCGTGGCTGCTTTGTTGCAAAACACCCACAGCGCATGCAGCCCGGACTCGGCGGTTACTGATTCGTGTAGTTTCGGTATTCGATGCAGCAGAGCAAATAACTCGACACACATTCGAACTAATTTAGAAGACGTTTACAAATACATGGCGGCAGAGAGAGCTGTACCTCAACCGCCCTTTCTGACAGTAAATGGAACACAACAAACAAAATTAGTGAAGTATTTCCGTTGCTTTCATTTGAAATAAAAACCCATCGATTCGTAATATGCTCTCTTACAAAAATAAATAAATAAATAAATGAAAATTTTAAAAATGAATGAGCTTTTAATTTTGCTAAATGCTCTAGCTTCTTAGACACGGTCATGAGTGAATTCAGTGCTAGCAGAAATGTTGACTTATTTGCATTTTTCTTTATATCTTAGTACAAATAAATGTTACTGTAAAATACAAGGTCAGTCAATATCAAATGGTAATAGCTATATAGTATATGGCAGTAAAGCAAACAGAAAAGGGCATTGTAACTGAACAATCAGAGGCCTTGAATTTTTCAAGAATTTTAAAATTTTATGATACTATTTGAGTCTTCTGTACATTGATTTTGCTTTTAAATTCAAAAGATATACATTATTATTATCATAATTACAAGTAGCTAAGCTAAATGAACCACTAAACTTGCTTTATAACACAATAATGATGACTGACGTTTAAGACAAAAAAAATCAGTAGATTATCACGACAAATCCTAGACAAATCTTTTGGTCTTCAGGTTAAGATCAGCCATTCTTCTCTAACCTTATGTTGTGCAACTGCCCCTGGGTGAATACGGCTCGTGTCCTCGGCAGGTTGAGCTTGCATGATTCAGTGTCACTGATGCGTACTTTCTGCGACCACAAGAAGTGATTAGATGTATCACACACATGGCAATTGACCTGTAACAATTCCTCATGCAAATCTCGGTACATCTTTTATATCTCATTACATACAGAAAAGTGTGGTTCTCTCCCTGTCTCACAGACTCCTCTCTTTTTCTCTCTCTCACACGCGCGCGCGCACACACACACACACACACACACACACACACACACGTGCGCGAAGAAATGAGCACACCGCACTCAGACTTACACATCCAAATACCCATCTTAGACCCTCTCCATTGCTACCCTCAGGCTAGCAACATCGTAACGTGCGTGCGTGGACGTTTGCGGGATACATGACGAATAATATTCTGATTCTAAAGCGTAAATCATGACCACCAACCTCCTCTGGCAGCCTTGGCGGTAACAGGAAGCCGGTGAAGCGAGGGCTTTGACGTGGTCACCGTCACGTTGTTCACTATGCGTGGGAATCCTGTTATTACACTGTGTCTTGGCTGTTAATTTAGTATCTATAGCTTTATATAGTATTCTTTATGCTTTTAAATACTGCATGCCAAGTAATTATTCACACTACAGCACGGTTTTGGAATGTAACTGTCGCCATTGATCGTTGTTAATAAGAACCAAAAGGAAGTAAACAGGCTATAACATTATGGAACATATTTGACATCTTCACACATGCTTTATTTCAAAGTGTGTTCACGCCGTACAAAATACTGGGGCTGTGGCAGTTAAAAATCACATTATCGCTGTCACTGGCACAATATATAAGAAAAGCTTTGTGAATTATGTCAAATTATGCCTGTAGCAAGATCCGTCATATTAACAAGATTTTGCTTTGCAACTCAGAATGAAATTCGTACTTCAATTATTAGACGCAACAGCAAACATTCTACTGCAAGATAACAGATTTTATTGGGGTAGTACCATGGTCTGTAAAATGGCGAATAGCTGATAATACATGTCGGTCTTTCACTATGATTGTATTCTTTTGAATTTCCTAATACATGTTGCCTCTTCCTTCCCTACCACTTTGAATGTCTGTAAAAGAAAACAGAGTGGAATCAATATTATAACGGTGGGTTAGTCAAAAGCATATGAATCATTAGACATTTATACAGCCAAAAAGTTGCTGGATAAGGGAGCAATCCCTCCAATCACCTCGGTGTGAGACTGTGTTTGTCTGTAGGAAATAAGCTATATGTTACTTGTTTTTAAGTTTTAACTTAAAAGTTTTTAATTTCTAATTTGACTTAACTTTGGTTACCAGTTGTTAGGCAAACAGAATCAAAATTATCTGCACCCAATATCTCTTCGCGAGTAAAATGGTTTAATGATTTTGACATTCTTCTACTAATGGTTCTACGATTCAAACATTTTCTTTTCTCATCAAATATAACCTGCTATTGTGATTTGTGACCATACATTTTTTTGTTACAGTTTAGAACAATAACTAATTTATATAGAGTAACTATACATTATGTATTTAATATAAAACGATTTTAAGGCTATAGAAAAGTGCTTATTCATAATAATAACAATAACAATAAATAAACAAAATTATTTAATTAATTAATTAAAAATTAAAAAGACATAAAAAGGGACCCATGGCAGAATGAACATTGGCAGTATCAGCACCCACTGCCATGGGTACCAACAACGTCCACACTCCAAAGAAATGGATTTATTACGAAGTATAAACGCTAGAATAAGCTGTAAGGGCGAACGCCTACCTCCAATTAGCCAATCTTATTTGTCAATTTGAAGAACCTTTGAAAAACTATTGGTGAGTTAAAATTACAACTATGCCGCGATGATTCACTGCTTGGGGGAGAGAGGCTAGTCCATTCACAATGGATAATATATGTGAGGTCCGCTCCCCCCTTGGCGTGGGGTTCGGGGCCGGTGAAGGGTCCAGAAATTTTTTGGTATTTTAGAGGGCGAACGGTGCCATTTTGGTACAGTTTAGAACTGTGATTCAGCTAGTCAAAATTCTAATTTCAAGAGGGAACCATTGGTATGATTTTTTAGAAATCGAAGGGCTGGGGTTAGGACCCCCCTGACACCTACTCCCCTAAATCCGCCACTGATATAGGAAAATACAAATTGGCGTACACGACAACTGTATTTATACCTGAATAGATGCTTTTAAATCTCTTCACGTACATGTCTATGTAGTCCTTACTACAAATAAATTGAAACTGACAGCTTTAAAAAAAAGACGTGCACCGGTGAAAAATAGAGGTATTATTGAATTGAGTGATTGTTGTCCTCCATGGCAACACAATAAACAACGCCCTAATGCTAAATTTAAACTGGTCGGGTTTAGCAACCAGTCCTGTTTTTGTTAATTATTTAGTAAGTTTATTAAGACATGGCAACCAAAAGGTTGAAGTTATACATAAAATGGAGTGAGAATAAAATACACAAATTAAAATATTGATATATAATACAGGATATGCGAATAGAACTTAATGAGATTAAAAAAAGGATAAAATAAAATAAATAAATAAAATAAATTTTTGCACAAGCATCTGGAAGTTAGTTTGAAAGAGGAGTAATGAAAATTAAATACAATAATGACCAAAATGAGTTTCAAAGGTAATACTCGGAACACTAATGGTTTAATAAAGAGAAAGGAATCAAAGTGTTTTTAAAACGCTCAGTTCTAATTTTTGGTATGTTAAACTTTGACAGTCTATTTCTTGGTCTCCTGTGTGGATTGCAGGTTAAAAGGTAGTTCAGCTTGTCTGTGTCATTTTGTATTTTTGCAAAAAATGATTTGCAGAGTTCAAATCTGCGCTCTTTTAATGTAATAAGTTTTGCTTTGGCTAGAGCATCAACATATAAATATAACATAACAAAATATAAATATGACATAACAAAGATGTCAAAATTCGCTCGTTACTATTTCTCCGAGTACGTTTCAATACGGCAGAGACTGTAAAATGAGCACGTATATCAAATCATTTGGAATATATGGGGCAAGGTGTGGACGAGCTCTTGCGATTAATTACATCTTGCGTGGTTGGATCAGGAACGGGTACAGAGGCAGCATTTTCTCTGTATATTAGTCACGACATTAAATAAAAAAATTAATTTGTCTGACGCATCACTGCTGTTATTTATATCAAATAGTGAGGCTTGAGCTGAAAATTGCAGTGTAAATCTGTGGGAATGCAGTCTTAGTGTGTACATGTACTCACCACTTTTAAAGAACCGTCGTTTTCTAGTTCTCTGGTAATTATCGAATCTGCTGGTTTTCCTCTTTGGACGTGCACAAGTTTATCATCTTCTACTGTGAACGTAGACTGAAATGCAAAGGGTATAATTACACGTACAAATATCATTTCATGATTGCCGCATAGAATTTTTAGAGGTGACGGATACTTGATGTGTTAAAAAATAGCAACTTGAATTTCAGAATAAGTTGGCTCTCAAAAGCACGTGCAATGTTTGGGGAAGAAAATATCCGTTAAGGCTCCAATAAACCGATTATTGCACTGTTTTAAGGGTAATATAATTGATAAAAATCAGACAACTAAAATGTTTTGTATGATCTATTCTTTCGTTCTTTCGTGCGGCAGTGAGGCATGGATTCTCGGCTGCAACGACTAAAAAACATACAGGCAGCAGAGATGTGGTTCTACCGTCGAATACTGCGTATCTTGTATAATATTCATGAAACTAAGAGAGCATTCACATCGAAAAGAGCCGAGGTCTAGCAAGGCCGACCTATATGGCGGACCTACATGAAAGGAAGACCGCGTAATCCTTTAATGGTCTCTCAATGACATTCAGTGACATTCATTGAGAGACCATTAAAGGATTATGCGGTCTTCCTTTCATGTGGGTCCGCCATATTTAGGTGTCGGCCTTACTAGACCTCGGCTCTTCTCGATGTGAATGCTCTCTAACATCTCAGTTCTGAAGCGAGTTGGACAAGACCGACAACAACTTAGAATTATAAAGGAAAGACAGATAAAATCCACCGGCCATTTTCATTAGAGAAGGCCAACTCCAAGACCTCATCCTGGCTAGATAGACTCCTGGGAAGAAAACTAGAGGTAGACAAAGGCTCCTGTTCCTAAACCAACTAAAGAAAAACACAAGAATGAACACACAAAGAAAAATATGGGACGCAGCAAGGATTCGGACGCTGAAACTGGCATCATAAAGGCCCCGAGGGTCGAAACGACCATGGCACCAGAGAGAGAGAGAGAGAGAGAGAGAGAGAGAGAGAGAGAGAGAGAATCAATGAGGCAGCAATTGCGTTTCTGCATCTCTAACGTATAGACATGATTATGTATATATGCAGTAGTAAATAAACAGGCTGATTGTGCTGCATGCCCCCTTTGGATGATTGCGCTAGATGCACCAGTTTTAAAGATAGTATAATCTATTCTGTAGCAATTGCGTTTCTGTGTCCCTCACGTGCAGACTTGAATACGTTCACTGTAGTAATTATACCAGAAAACTGCGATCCGACGCCACGTTTAATAAAATTTACATGTGCTTGATACTTAACTAGTAGGCCTGGCCTATGTTGCCCACTGCCACAGTGTCACGATGAACTAGTCACTGAAGTACGCATAAATGGCAAATGCATAATGTTTTACGAATTGCGTTGATAAATCCTTAGAGGATCGAAAATGTCCTGAAAGAACTGTACTCCAGACCATTGCAGAACAAGACTGTTAGTGAATATGTACCTACGCTGTTGACATAAGCATAATTTTTTGCTTGGTGTATGAGAAAAGTAGTCTTGTCTATGCTTGCTAAGGCATCATGGTGTTAAAGACTTCCGTTAGCGTTAGATAGATCAAGTTAGGTAATGTGATCCATATTTCGAAATAATCGCATATAAAATATCTTGGAGAGATTTCAGCTCACATTGAAGTGTGTGTGTTTCTGCGCACGATCGCACGCGCGCGTGTGATTTTGCGTGTGTGTGGATAAGGCAATACTTATTTGAGCGTTAAAAAAAAAAAAACAGTACTGTAATAGCTCGCATAAGTATTTTGTCACAGTAGGAAAAGAATAATTGCCACCTTATGAGCTCAGTTAATGCCATGTGAAAGTCAATACTCATTGGTCTGACACTAGCTCACTCTTACTCACTCTAAAATTACAGCGTTATACAGCAAGTTCCAATGCACCTGGGTGGTCCTTATCCCGAAATTTTTCAGTAAACAGAACATCTGCCCATTGTGGCAATACCTTATTCTATAATTTTAGTATAAAAAAGGAAGGTGTGTACAAATGAAAATAATCAACAGACTTGGTGTTGCCGCCATGTGCGCACGGCCCGTAATAGTATCTTTTTAATTGCCTTTATCTCTTTTTAAAGTTTAATCGTCTATCTTGCTAAAATATCTTTATTCTGTCAAGTCACTTCAACTTAGAAACCAGGCAAACTTGATATTAAACTAGTTTTGAATTTTGTAAACGAAGCTGCTGTGTTGTGTTGCTTTGCTCTCCGGGGATAACTGAAGTGGGGAATCTTGTGTCGAACCTAGATCGTTTTGAGTCCGAGTAGAGACCAATGAGTAATATATTTCACCAAAGGAATCTCGCCGTACTGCTACGAACCCAGTACATAATTTGAAACATAAGCTGCGTCTTCCTTGTTATGCAAAGCGGGCAAGATTTCGTCAGATTGCTTTAATACTGATTTATATTAGGTCAGCGGAAAGTGAAAATTTATTCTAAAAGCTAAGGCCAGTTTTCGGGCAAAATATCTTTTCTAAAACAAGCCCTGGTAAATACATGTGACCAACACGAATGCAAATAACAAAAGGATGTCTCACCTTGCTGACAAGTGGTGTATTTGTCTTATACATTTAGCAACGACGGATGCGGAGGACGAAAAAAAAAGGCATGAGAGGTTCTATCCTAGCGAGATACACTAAGTTGATAACATATCATTTTGTATGAAATGCATTACGACTGTATTTTGTAATAAGTAACTCATTAATGATCCGTAAAAAATTCTAAATCTACATTTTACTGAATCTGCACTGAAATTTTTACCTTTAATAATTATTGACAAATGAGCTTTACGAGTTAAGGAAATCCAATACCTAAAAAGGGACAAATGAGAAGATATCATTCTACTGTTAGGCAAATTACTAAAATGTCAGCTTTATATTCCAAGCATGAAGACATATAAAATGGCTACAAACCACCAAGTGGATTAACAGACAAAATACATGTGTAAAAGATATAACAATAATGCATCACGAAATAAGCTACATAAGCTGTAGATTATTGCACGAGTAGAGCCGAAGGCGGGGGTCATTTATCCCTGTAGAGGGTCAATAATTCATCAAGGTGATGGAAACACAAAGTCTAGAGCTTTTTTGTCACGAATTTTGCATACAAGACAAATACATGTAGAAGACACAGCCGCTTGCTGATCAAAACACAAAGTCTATAACTGTTTTGTTTTACATAAAGATATATACTTGTTCATTCACAAACTGGCAATCCAGTTACCAATTAGAGGCTGGTAATGCACCAATTGTATTGTTTCATTATATTACATTGTACAAAGTCATGATTATTTATGTACCAGTACAGAAATAAATTGAATTGAATTGAATTGTATGATCTCGTATTTTGACAAAGACACACTGGCAACTTTCAGGAGTATATATGTTAATATTTATTGATTCTCGAATACAATTCTTTCTCAGTATTTGCTATGCAAAAAAAATCGTGGATCAACAACGTGTTAACTGCTCTATGTATTCCTGTTTAAATAAAAAACCACTGTTAACAACTTGCTAACAGTGAAATTACCGTAATCAAAAGATGAACATGTAATTGAGGAAGATCATGTAAAAGAGCAGCGTCGAGAACTGAAAAAATACTTTACAACATGCATGACAATTACCCTCTACCAGGGCCGCAGTTATTATTGTGGACATATTTTGCAGACCAAAATGACTGTCTATTTATCTAGAGACATATCTTTGAATATCTGTGGAAAATCAATATATCGCCCCGGTAAAGGGTACATAACAATAACAACTCATGAAGACATGCTGATAATAGCTGCTGAAAGTGAATTGATGTATCTAAAAAGGCACATGTATATGATATTGAAATGTGAATTAAAAACTGCACGTGAAAACTAAATGTGTCTATGTGTTCATCAAAATTTATTATTATTATTATTATTAACTTTATGATTATTGTTACTATTATTATTATTATTATTATCGAAAGGTGAGCACATAACGCTTCGGAGATTTACCACCTTTGTATTAAAAATAAAGATATTCCAAAAAATATATCAAATGACAAAATGTCTTTAGATTTAGCTAACTTGGAGTCTTGGCAATTTTAAGACGATATACCACGTGTAAAATCAAGGCCACATTTTCCATCTCAGAAAAAACAAGCTCTTGGTGTTGTGGGTATTTCGTTTTCCATGACTTGCCAGAAATATGCGATAACACCTTTTCAGAGGGCACAGAAGAAAATCCGTCGCTTAATTGTAACGCGACATATAAACCGAAAAGGTATTACAAGAGGGAACAACTTGCCACCAAAAGCACTATCCATGAAAATAGTGCAGTACTTGTGCTACCGCAACCTCATATAAAATATATAAATCATGGTAGAAGGACCTTCAAACGGGCATTATTATTAACATAATTGTACTTTTCTTGTATAAACGTAAATGCACGAGTTCCTGTGCACCTTCAAAGAAATTTGGCGCTTACCTGCACAGTTCTGCCATCTACCGTGTGTTCTTCAAACGCCACACCCAGCTTAAACTTGAGGTGGATATTTTTAAAAGTAGACAAAATGTCAAGCTGCCAGAAGTCGCCGTCAATGGAAATTTCCTCCTGTGGTTTTGTCATTCCGCCTATTTTTCTTAGAGCAAATCCGACATCTACAGATTACAGAAATTGCAATTTGTTTAGGACATAATCAATCCTTGCTTTATACAGTTCTCATTGATCTTTTTAATGGACAAGGCAATTTTCATATCCAAAAAGGGTCATTAAAGTCATTAAAGGTAAAACCCCTTTAAAAACCTCCTACTGTCTTTCAAATTTTGAGGCCTTTTGTTGATTGATTAAAATTTGAACGAACTTAAAATTGGGTGGTAAAAGTCACTCATTGTTTTACTCCCTACTTAGGCTGAATACAACTAGCGAGAAGCCCCTCGGAGATGGGTCGATCTTGTTAGATCGATCTAGGTGTGGAAACGGGGTCTACGATGTTGGTCTTAACGCTTGGCCAGTTAAACCATCATTTTATTTTGGGGGAGGGGCATAGGGCCCCGGATGGAGAGGTACGTAGAGGCACTTACCCAAACCCTTCATGTATTCTTCCCATCCCTCACTGGATTCGAATTTCCACTTGCCCACCAGTTTACTCATAGTTCTGTCTATGTGGTCTCACCTTGTAACCAAAATGTCGACTGAGGCGCACTAAAATGAGGTCATTCAGGTTGACTTATCCCACCGTCTATACACGGGGTGATAAGAGAGTGCCTAATTTATAGTCAGGGTTCTTTATCTGTCATTTTGATTTTAAACAAATGGTATTACGTTGAAAAATATGAAAATCTTCACTTGATAACTGTGATTTCAATTTTGACATTGATTTTATTAATTTCTCGTTGCAAGATCCATAATCAGCAAAGTACGTACCATGTGCTGACCCCTCCTTGTTATTGTTCTGTTACTAAGATTTTTTTCAAACTTCTAAATTTATTGCATTTACATGTATTTACAACATTTGGCATGATGTTTTTTTATTTCCTGACGTTTGACGTTTACAATTCACCAAGGTTTTAGCTTAGCAGTTGAAAATCAGCTACCAAGCCCTCATTCTATGTCTGCGTCGTGTTCAAGAGGCTCTACCGTATTGACCGTACACTGAAGCCGTGTTTACAGTATTTCATCGTACCTCTTATCTACGACCCTTGTACTTAAATCCTGTGATCTACACTTCTCTATAATACTTACCATGCATGCATATCATACCAGAAGGGCCCCAGCTGGCGAGGGCCGCATTCACAACAGAGTTGATCCCAGGACTATCAGATCCGAGGATCAAATATGGCCGACCCACTTGAAAGCTAGCCGCATAATCTCCACACTGAATAGATTACCCGCGGGGATTACACGGCTAGCTTTCAAGTAGGTCGGCCATATTTGATCCACGGATCTGTTAGTCCGCGGATCTACTCTGTTGTGAGTGCTCTCTAGGCCTCACCAAACATACAAAGGCTCAGTCTGTGGTGCATGGGCAAGATGACAAGGGTCGAGGCTATGAAAGCGATTGTACAGCGGTGCCTCGCGAGTTATCGTGTTGACCGTAAGTGTCTCATCACATGCAAATAATTGGAGTGACGCTTGTGCACTTTACCCTAGGTTCTAGATTTCGGTATTGCCAGCTCGAGCTTAATTTCATATATAACCCACATCAGCAATACAGAGTGTACTGTAAAGCTAACACATGAAAAGGTATAGTGAGCAAGGTAGGTTTACAGTGCCCTGACACTCAGGGTGGTGCACTTTAGAACGAAATCAAATGGCGCTTTCTTACCATTGTCTTTAAAATTATTTCTTGATTGCCGTTATAAAAATATCTTATTTTTTATTTTCCAAGTCTTTATTAATTCAGTTCATATTGGATTTGGGTCATCATGTAAACAAGTTTTCGAACTCGCTTTGACGCTTTGTTGGTGCATAATTATAGCATAAAGATTTTTTACATTCTATTAAGTATCACATTGTGCCTCCTGCAGTGGTGTGTTTCATTACGATCAACTATTTATGTCATAACAAAATTGGAGGGAGCGGTCTATTAACGGAGAGAGACCCTCAGTTAAAAATGTTCAATAATAAAATCGAAAATGACATAAAAGCATCGAGACAATTTGATTGGCAGTGCATAGGTGGCTTAAGTTAATGTCCTTATGAGATTTCTGTCTAATAAAATATTCTTAAATTTTAACATGCGACTTTTATATCCATATTAAGATTGAAAATTGATGGGTGCCCATTTTATTTTTGTTGCTATGGTGATTTGAACTTATGTTCAATTCCCTTTTTTTGCATATTTTTTCACTGTTTTTCACAGATGAAGTGCGTTCAAAGCCTATATCCCCTATACGTGGACTTCAGTGCAAATAACATACATGAGAAAAAAGTGGTCGGTACCAATGTAAACTTTGTAAACTTTGTAACTGTTGCAACTTATTATATGCTTTTTTTTTTCATTTTTAAAGTTGTCTTTGCAGGTAGAGCATTCCATAGTCTCCACTTTCACACTGCATGTAGATCATCAGTATATACCAAAGCCAAAGATACCCAAAAGGTGATAGATATCCACGTAAATTTACTTGCTATGGCAAAATATTTAATGAAAGACGTTGTTTTTCTTGTTTTCCTAGTATAATTAGCAAGTTATTTTTGCGGGTAAATATTTATTGTATCCACTCGTTACACCAGTACTTCAGTATACATGTACTACAGCAAAATTACATCATTACACCATCACTGCATGTAAGTATCGTTACAGCATCTATTACAATACAATATGTTTTTTTTTAATTTACGTGCAAAACAAAATCCAATCACCAACCATCCCCTGGGCTCCTACTTCCATAGGTATTTAAATGCATGTTCCTGGCCGTATCCGGATTATGGATGATAACCAAACTAAATTCATTCCTATACTCACTTAAAGGTCTATCAATCCTAAATTTTCCAACTTGTACAGTGTAATGATTTTGGAACAGGGAGCGGAAATGTGAAAAAATGTAAAAAAATGTGAAAAAAAAAATAAATAAAAGCATCCTCTCTCGAGGAAGAGCCCCAACCTCAGTTGCATATAAGGGCGCTTGCAGATGCCCGACGATGGGTTTATCAATCCCCAAACTGGGTTCCCATGAACCTATCGTGCAAGCAGGATCGATCTAACTCCGAGGGGATTCTCGGTAAACTGCATGCTGTTTAAGCGGCTTAAATGTCTGTCACGCCCACTGAAGCTGCTGGGGGTGGGGCTGACTTTCGCTTAAACTGAATGCAATTTAGCGAGAAACCCTTCGGAGATAGCTCGATCCTGCTTGTACGCTACGGTTATGGGAACGGCCCATAAGGCTCTTACTCAACCCCACCAGAATCGGCACACAATGTACTAGCAACTGTACCAATCTCGCCTCATTCATATTTCTATATAGTTTTTCCGTTTCCGTTTTCGTACGGCTTTACAGCATTCAGGGATTAATGTTATACAGACCAAATTCATGCTACCGGTACATGTGATAGTAGGCCTACATTCAGGTGTTTGTGTACAATCTCTGTGTCGTATTTGAGAAAACATGTTCTAAATGAAAAACGTTATGACTCTAGCTCTACTGCTGTTTTATTGGCAGCAAATGAAAAATAAATTGTTCATGTCGTTTAAATTAATAGAGTTCATACATTGGACATGATAGACTTACAATAAATAACTAAATGAAATTGTTCTCTACAGTTTGAGAGGAACTATCTCTACGCGGAAAATAATTAGCAATATCATGAATTATAGAAGTTAGACGTTCCCTAAATACCCGTGACCTCAGTGTATATATGTAAGGATTAGCACATGTATTAATAAATGCAAATGAGCATGCAATTAAATTAGTGATATACTGGTTTGTACTTACATTTAGAGATTGTGACTCAAATACCATAGCGACAATCACAAAAGGCAAAATACTAACAACAAAAAAGGCTAATAAAATCAAACTGGACACAATAACCTGCTGGTCGTTCTGTATTATTTTTACGTAGTGCATGTCGGAACCCGTGCGCACTTCCATTTCTTCGGTCGCTTCTTGTGCTATTATGTCTATGGTGTCCGGGGTCTCGTTGCCTCTTGTCCATCGAACTTGAAAGTTGGAGCGATTTTCTCCGTGGAAAAATTGCGATAGGCTCATGTGCTGCGTGGTTTCTGGTAGGATTTCTGGTAGGTCAAGATCATGATTGTCTCTATCTGAAACTTCTGGTAGGCCAAGATCGTGATCCTCTCTATCTGAAATGTCGTCTATCGCCGATGGCAGGTTTGCTGTACATTTTGGTACACGAGAACGATGACTTTGTTGATCCGGTCGTGAGACACGCTCTAAAGAAGTAAAAGTCGGAGAAGGTGATGCTACTCTGTTTTCGCCACGTTCCGCCAAAAACGTGTCAGCTACACTGGCAGATACTGTTTGCACAGAATAGCCAGTGTAGTAAGGTTTAATTAACTTGCGGTGCTTTATAAATTTTCTCACGACTGACAGATAAGATACGAATGTTACTATAACACAGATCATCACTACTGCATTAGTAAAGAAGTAAAAAAAACCGGGTGGCTGTTTCCACAACTTGTGACATTGCATTAAGATCACAATCCTACCGTCAGACGAGGAAACTGCGGCAAAGAACAATACGCCAAGAGTCCATTGTGCAGCCAAACATATTTTAAAAATATGCTTACGGATAGTCAGACGAGGCTTGTGGAATTTTGCTGCTCGCACGACGCTTATACTTGTCAAAACTAAAATATTCATAATGGGTCCCACGGCTAAAACACGCCCTAGAAAGCATTTGATTAAAAGTGTTGATTCATCCCATGACCAAACGATCATAACGAATACCGGGCAGCCGAAGATTGACTTGAACAGGTCGACTATTGCTAAGTTAATGTGGAATGAATTCCACCACGTTTTCAGAGACGGAGTTCTTCTTGTGATGATAAGTACGCAAATGTTACCGAATGTTCCAAAGATTGCCACGATACTGATCCACAAAGTCACGGTGATGTTGGCCCATCTGGTATCATCAAAAAATCCTGGCTGATTCCACAAGTTAGTTACTTCTTCTGTTGTATTGTTATCGCTTGAATTCATTGGCATCATTTCGCAGTGATATTTGTTCTGTATGCCTCTCAAAAGAAGATATCACCTTTGCCAATCGATATTTTCCCTTAATTATCGGCTGTAATTTTTCCAAGACGATTTTTGTCAAGGATGTTTTCAACATTGATCACAAGTGAATAAGACCGAACGCTATCGAGCGCTTTGAGCACTTCTGTCACCGCCTCCTGTTTACTACGTCACGAGACACGTCACAGTTAGTGTCAGACCAATGAGTATTGATAACAATATGCCAATTATCCTTTTCATTCTGTGACAAAATACTTATGCGAGCTATAACGATACTGTTCTATTTCATTTATACTCAAGATTGCTTTATCCACACACGCAAACATGCACGCGCCAAGAGAAGTATGGATGGCATTATCTTATCCAAGGAGTTATAACAGAAGGAGATTACACGCGTGGGGGCGGAGCCCGTATTACGGTCTCTCATTGGTCGGAATGAATAGAACCCAGAGAACAATGGATGCCTATCTCTGTTACGCTTAATTGCTACTCTCGTTTAAATCTCGTTTGTTAGTATCTGTGCCTTCGTCTGTTGATTTTTGAGGACAGAAACAGAAACGGAGTCCCAAGTTTCTAAAAAATGAGAGAAATACAGAATTTATATGATATTACGTTGGACAAGGTTTTCAAAAAACAGGTAAGTGCTTTTAAATGCATAACTACACGAAATATGAAGATAAATTGCAACTTTTATGTCGTAGGGTCTCACTGTGTAAGTGTCCAGCTACACGTTGATCTCGCGAGGTGGTGTGTGGAGAATAAATATTGCACGAAAAATATTTCCCACTCATAACAAGTGCCTATAAATATAGTATCAGATGAAGAAAGTTTGGTCTTTATACAGTTGCAATTGTTAAGTAATTTGTGGCAGTAGCAAAGAATAAAACTTAGGTGCACTTTCAGTAGCCGAATAACAAGCAGATGCTTAAGCCGCCATCTTGTTAATATATCGAAAAAAAATTACTCCAAAAGACATTTTCCTCCTACTTTTTGAAACTTGTGTCACATGACAGTCATAATATTTAACTAAATGTTATGTGTGCAACACACTTGCTTGAGCAGTATTGTTTTTTTTGCGATTTTACATGTGGTCTAGCTTGGATACGACAATTGACAATTTTCATGAGTTCCGATCAAAAAGTGTTACGCTTGTTACGGCCAAAAGCCTTACCGCTTTTTGTACTTTTCAAATGCAAGATTATAAAAAAATTTGGTGTGTTTAGATTCTTGAACATCTTGGTCGTGGCGTGGTATATATTGCATGGATACTGCTCCAATATTTCTTGAAAAAAATAACCTGATTTGTTCAGAATACCCATTTTTTACTCTAGTGTTATGGGTAAATGTACCATTTTGGCCTTTACCTTTTTCATGTGTAAATCTAAAAAGACTTATCATGACAGTTGGTCATCATTTTTCTTCTCACCATGGTGGGTGGCTTTGGAGTGGTAACTTTGTTGTTAAAGTAAAGTGCTCAGTTTTTTTGACTGGAAAATTTTGCCTCCACCCAGCATTTTCCATCATGGCGGTCTAACAGGAAGTTTGACTTCACAGTGTCTTTGGTATAGTTATTTTTAACTTATTTAGTCTTCTTTTTACATATATATGTTTGAATTCATATTAAACCTTTGAAAAAAGAACACACATGAATCCTGGTGCTTCTTAATTTAAAGTCTTAAGGTTTTAAGTTCACCTAGGCTCCACCAATTACTTTACCTGTTATCTCACTACACATCTCTCTTTGAGTCAAGGTGTGTAAGACACACTTTATTGTGTAAGACACCTCTATAATTAAGGGGTACTTGCTTCTCTACTTAAATTATACTTCACTACTTTGGCATGTTAGGTGGCAAGCTTGGATGTTTCAGTTCATTTTAAGAAAGAAGCTTTGCCTTGGTGGTTACAAAAGAATAGAACTCTATTAAGGTTTATTCATTACTTGAAATTAAATATTTCATCTTGTAGTGTTGAAACAGAAATTCTCTCAAAATTGATAATGAATTTGACATGCATATCTTAACTACTCAAGTTTTTTTTTCTATTATAGATATGGGAGAAGGCTGCATTGAATATATGAATTATGGTCAGGCTGGAAAAAATTAAAATATGTCAATGAAAAAAGGAGGTCAGTGTGTCTGGGGTAAGTTACTTTTGTCATAATGCCTAAGATGCATTAAACATTCACTAACAACAGTACCCTTTTTAATTTTTTTTTTTTTCAAAATACAACAACCTTGGGCATTTTCCTTTTAGCAACCAGCCTCTCTGAAATCCCCTTTTTGTCCTGTCAGAAGAGTAGGAACCAGGGTGGATTTAAATAATTTCTTGTAATAAGTACAATTTCTTTCAATTTCTTGGGGTTATTAGCTTGTGATCATGAATCTTGATGTTCTATATAAATTTAGTTGTAAATTGTTCATTTATGTGGTGAACATTATTTCAGTCAAGTCATAACAAGACACATTAAACTTCACTGCGTAATTCCATAATGTCTACTTGGATACTAGTAGTTCATAATGCTATTATTATGTTTGTTTTTTTTTTTCTAACCTACAGGTTTCTCTCTTTTCTGAGTGGCATGGCATTAGCAAGGCAGAAGAAAAGGCCCTGAAGAAATTCTCACTTGAGTTGTCCTTTTTGGAGAAGAAACTGGATAAGACTGGCCAACAGAGATTGCATTAAATTAATAGTGCTCCTTTATGACATTTTAAAATATTTTCAGTCACCTAACTGACTCTATACATTGCAAAAGTGGACATAAATTTTGTGTTACTGTTACGTGGAAAAAAATTCAAAACCTATATATAAATTGTTGAGTGCCATGGTATAACAGTCTACCTGATTGCCAGTGAAATTTCTTTGAAGCAGTCACTTACTGCTTACTTACCAGTTAATTTTTTCAGCTGTAACATTTTATAAATGTTCTTACTAAGTGTTGTCTTGATCTATAATAACCTTTTGAAAATCCCATGTTTTTTATCCTATTTGTAAGAATTAACCACTTTATCTTCTAGGATTTTTTTTTTCATTTGGCCCATTAGATTTTCAGACCTTGCTGGCCTGTAAGTGGAATAGTATCTGGCACAGACTGGTATCAGCAAGTCAGATAAAAAAAGAATATAATTATTTCTATTTGCACGGATGAAAAAAATGCCATCATAGACTGCATAAAACTGGAAAACTGTAGCAACTTAATCATTCTTATGACTTCATTTATTACTGCTTATGTGTAAAATTTTTGTTTTTGTTCCTCTATTGATATAATAAAATGGTTTTACTCACAGATGCTACTTTCATGAGTATAGAGTATAGAGTGCTTGAGTATAAAGTTGACTTAAAAGATATTTTAAGTTAATATAGTAAATAATAGTTTGAAATTCAATATTCTCATCTTTATTTGTTTCACTTTAAAGAGCTCAGTGAATACTAAAATTTCTGATATATTTTGTACATAAATATATTTATGAATGAATAAAAATTATTCTTAATGTATAGCACTGTGCACTTGTTTACCGACAAATATGAACAGTGTTAGTACGTGTCAAATAATCCTGAAAAAAAGGGAAATTTCCAAGATAAAGAAATTTATAACGAGTATTCAGTAAACTGACGTGTCGTGGCATTGCCTCAACCTTGGATTAAAATTTTAATTAAATGCATTATAATATTAAAATTATACCGAGTGAGAGAAAAAATACTTTAAGAAATTTAAAACCAGACACAAAGCGTAGGCACTGTCACAATGTATATGTTTATGGGACCCAAGGGCAGGAGGGTCCAAACGTTAATGTATTAATATTATGTCCTTTGGCAGTGAGGACAGACGTTCACTTGAATGTCATTTTCACAAACCACAGTTGGGACGTTTTCTTTTGACTTCTCCTTGGTGATTTTTCACCGGGTTGTGCCATAAAAAAGCCATCTATCACCGACTAAAAAAAAGCTCATGGTGACCATCCTCAGTCACCACCTTATAATCGCTTTCTATGATATCGTTCCCTTCCAGCACATCGTCCAAATAATTACCTGTGAAAAAAATCGTCAGCATACAGCGGCGCTTTGACATTACTGATCTCGAATTCTAACGCGAAATAACGCATATGAAATTTATCTCCAAGCTGAGGAGAGCGACGCAGACGAAACCTTGAGACCGGAGGCCCCCCGTAGCTAGCTCCGCCCACCGTAACAGACATCGGACAATAGAAAGGCTTGCGTGTAATCTCCTTCTGTTATAACTCCTTGTCTTATCCAACGTTAAGTCTTTAGCACAAATGTCACCCTAGTAAGTATAGACATAACTAATTTCCTCATGCACAAACTAAAGAAATATGATTTATACCTATAGCGTAGGTACATATATATATTAACTAATAGTCTTGTTCTGAAATGGCTTGGCGTGCATACTATACAGGGCTTTATTTAATACTATGGAGCAATTTAATAAGGTTTTGCGACAATGGGCAGATGTTCTAAGTACAGTGGTGAGGAAAGAGGCCTATTTACATGTACTGAAACATTTAGGGTTAAGGGGGTACAGGCTTAATTGGTAGCCTACATGTTGCATAACGCTGTAATTTTAGAATGAGCAAGGAACGTTTAATTAAGAGAAGTTTATTAAAATATTTTACGTGGAAATATACATGGAGCTCAGAAGGAATATATACGTTTGCACTTACACAATAAGTACCAGTAAACATACTTTACATTTGGATCCCTGATCGTGGGTGCTCAGGTAAAGGAGAAATTTGAGAAACCCTTTCTTTCAGTTTTTACCCCAAAATCGCAACTATAAGAGCATTCACATCGAGAAGAGCCGATGTCTAGCAATCTATGACGCCACCCGTTAGATTACATGTGTCAATGTTGATTAATTTAGTCAGTGAACACTGAAAATTTTTATCCATTACCCAAAAGCATGTATCTAAGGCAGTAAATAAGCAGTTGTGGGCGAAGGGTGACAATGTCCTTAAAGCAATTACATTTATGTAGCCAAACGCTGACAAGCACAACAAAGCTCGATTTTTTGCTGAAAAATAAATAAGAAATGAATCCATCTGACTGAAAATTGTCATTTATTAAAGTGACTAAACGTAATATGATAGGAAGTTACAAAATGAGGGAATAATAACACAACATTAAATTAAGTGATTACACATACATCCCCCATACAATGGAGCAAAAAAGTTGGCCAAAGAGGAAAACAATGGCCAGAAAATGTGGGAGCAGCTCACATCCCAGCCAATCAAGATGGACCAGGAGCAAATTTAAAATAATGATATGCCGGCCATTTTCTATACGAATGTTATACGAGTTTTTTCAAATTTTATCAGAGTAATAACATTACTCCTTTTAAATCTAAAAAGCAAAATTTAATTTCCAGTTTTTGGGGAAATTAATTGAAATGATTTAAGACAAGATAGACTCCCGGCATTTATGCATACCTATTGTAGGCATTGAAGCATGCGTATTAAAACAGAAGCCAATATATGAAATGAACTATCATGCGCGTTGGTAATTAAGCCATTTTACATAAAATCATTTTGCTTATATTGTTATCTTTCTTTTGTAGTTTCGGTGTTTTTTCTTTTTCACGACATACGTGTCTGTTAGGCATTCCGTTAAAAAGTTAAATCAAGTCATACAAGATTTCCCTTCTTTTTCACGTCAGGTCTAAGTAACGTTTTAAATTTAAGCGTGGGCAAATTGAGTATACCTTGAGAAGTATAAGTAATCCTGAAACCAAGGATTCTGGATAGGCCTACAAATAAGTAGGCCTAATGAGATACGGTTGTCGTCTACAATGCGTGTTGCATTATCTCCCGGATACATGCATCTTAATACCTGTGCTTTAGGCTTAAAATGCCTGTTGTCTTGGTTGCGAGATAAGTTACTGGTGTTAAGACGGTGTTTTCGTCATTATTTAGTTGGATTTGGGGAAAAAAGACTACGATAGCATGCCTCGTTTTCCCCTTAATAATTTAAAAATGTTTCTCAAATTTTGTCAGTCAAATAAATAAATAAATAAATGATTTAAAAAGCAAGCCATCGTTCCTTGATGAATTTTGATTGTGTAGGTAAGGTTTAGCGTTGCACCGAGAACGCTGGTGTGCTGTCATCTTCAGGAGACTGGTTTATGGACAATCCGTATCGATCAGTAATGTTGTTATGATGAGGAGGAGGGGAGGGGGAGATAAATTAAAACAAGACATCGGTGGACCAAAGCATACTCAGCTACCCCTGGATTGCAATACATTATAAAACCACATATCTGTTGCCGAGGAAATTAGAAAACATTTCAGGTTCTCAGCGTCTAGCATAAAAATATATATATCCTTTCCATGGAAATGAGCCTTTGGAAAGCAAATAATTATACACGGTGGTGTTACAATAATTGGCGGGTCTACGGACTCATCTGGCAGTCAAAAGCATGTGTCACAGAAATATATATATATATTATTTATGAAAAAAAAAAAAAAAAAGAAAGGAAGGAAAGGGAAAAATATATGTGTGTATACATATATATCTATATATATATATATAAACGGAATACGCACAGTAGTCTTACAGGTAAGCCACTATCACTATACAGCTCAGTTGTCTCAGGCTGTGGGACTGAAGTGGTATGTTGGTATATTACTACATATAAGTCAAAATAATATTCCTGTTGTCAAATGGTAAACTTCTCGGTAAAATGATGCAGCTCACCCTATGTTTTTTTCAAAACATGGGAAAAGGTACGGTCCACAAACGCCAAGCATCTAATTGTGCTTTATTAAAAAACTAAAAGACAACTAACCAGTGGTTAAGAAAACCAAGTTACAAAACAATGTTATGTGTATATAGTACATGTATATGTAGTAAATGAATCAGCTAACATTTAATAAACTCAAACATCAGTAGCAGAATTGTTTACATATTGGAAAGTGCCAGGTAAAATATTGACAAATCTCGCATAAATTTAAGGGATTTGTTTGTTGCACAAAATAAATGCAAAAGAGAACAATTTACGAAAGCAATTTTTAAAAAAATATTTTCCTGCATACAAGTTCTGGAGTTAAAACAATATCCAAGCAGACCCTTCTTTTTTTTGCTTTGAATCACTTCAGCACGCTTGAGGAAAATAATTCACTTTGTTAAATATTAAATGCACTGAGAAAAATTCAATCCTCACAAAAAATAAATAAATAACTAAAAAAAAAAATAAATAAATAAATAAACAAAACTTCAAAAAAGAAAAAAATATATAAAATCGTTTAGTCTCTTAAGAAAAAAATTAATTTTTTAGTCACTGACATTGCACAAGAGGCTATGATAAACCTTAAAAGTTCAGTTTTGGTTTAATCATGCAATAATCTGTGAAAAATCTAGTGGTTTTCATCAGTTTTAATTTCCTGGTCCTCTTTAGCACCTGGAACCAAAGGCTTTACTTGCTTAGACTTGGGCTCCTCTTGGTCACATGGTATCGATTCTTTTGCCCCAGGACAAGCTGAAGCTTCTTCAGAGCACAGCTTGTATTCCTCAGGTAGAACATTTTTCTTTTCATCTTCATTTTCATCTACCTTCCTTGAGGTCGGTTTTGGGAGGGGGTCATATTCTTCTGTTTTTTTAGTACCTTCCATTTCTTCCTTGTCAGAGAACTCCTCATCACCTTTTTTTGACATAACATTTTCTGTCTTTTTCCTTGATGCTGGGGGTTGTGAATCCTTCTCTTTTCCACTGTCATCTTTTCCAAGTTTCTTTCCCTCTGGAATCTTGGGATCTGACCCTTTTTGCACATATTCATCTTTCTCAGGTTTCTTTCCATCATGTGTTTTCATTTTTCCATTCTTTTCATCATTGTCTTCTTTGGCAAGTTTCTTACCGTCTGGACTTTTCTGCTTTGCACTCTTTCCGACACTTTCACCTTTGCCTGTTTTCTTTCTGTCTGGTGTTTTATTTCTTGTACCTTTCCCTTTTCCAGCAGGGGGTGTAGTTTTTGCTGAACTTCCCTGGGCAGCTTTTCCTTCATCATCTCCTTCATCAACTAACTTTGCAGTCTCTGGAGGTTTTGAGGCCTTGCTTTTAGCCTTCTTCTCTGGGGAAGCCTTTGGTTCTTGTTGAATTTTAGGCAGATCTTTCTTATTCCCATGTTCTATTTTTTCTCCAGGACTTTTTCGTAATTCTCCTGTTTTAGTATCCAGAGGCTCCAACTCTTGTGGTATTTTGTCTTCTTTTGATGGACTCTTATCAGGTGTGACCTTGACCTGACCTTGGCTTTCTTTTTTAGTTTTGACTTTGGGACTGGTTGTTTTTGCAGATTTCTTTCCCTCTTCAGGACTTTTTGACATTTTAGGTGACTTTTTCCCAGCACCCGTCTTCTTTTTGGGACTTGACTCAGTTAATACAGCTGGGTTCCTTTCCCTTTTAACTTTACTTGGACTTTTTATATCCTCCACCTCAATAACTGGTTTTGCTTTGAGAAGAAGGTCTTTAGAAGGTGATATAAGAATGCCAGGACTTGTAGATTTTGGAGAATTACTTTTGGTTGGGGTCTTGCTCCTTTTATTATTCCCTTCCCCTTTTGGGGACATGCTTTTGGCTCTTTTGGGACTAACTTTGTCTGCTGAATCCTTTTTACCATCTGATGTCTCTGAAGATTTGGGAGAGGTTGGCCTTGTGCTGGAACCTGGTGAACCAGAGGGGCCTTTTTTCTTGGTACAAACGGGCACATCATGTTCTTCCACATTGTCAGACTTGGTAGGTGTAGTCTGTTTCCTTTTTTTGCTATCCTCGCTTTTTGCTGGTGATTCCTTCCCTTTGACCTTTGGGTGACCTTTGGGCGACTTTGACCTACGACCTTCTCCACCAGCAGGAGAGCTTTTCTTTTTGGTGCTGCCTTCTTGACTGATCTCTGGGCTGTGACCTTTGACCTTAGATGGGGAGCTCCCCTTGTCGATTTTCTCCTGCTTGGTGTTCTCTTCTTCATTTTCATTTTCCACGTCCATCTCTTCCTCCTCCTGCAAACAAATTAGCAAACTTCAAGTTATGTGTCTAATGTCTCATCCATTCAACAAACTGGTCAAAGTAAGACTGAGCTATACTCATGAATTTGTTTATCATGTAAGTATATTCTTCAACAGACAGTAAGATTCTAAACAATGCCTTTTTGATTCATGAAATTGGACAGCGCCGTCCCCATTTGGTAATAACAAAAATATCAGTGTGTAAACATGTCATGTTACTCTAGGGCAAGAGGGAGAGGAGAGAAGAAGGGGGGAGGGAGGGAGAGGTGACATTTTAATAGTAGATCCCCCCCCACCACCAAACTGCCATTACTTACAGATTCATCTTCTCCAGAATCGCAGGCCTCGCAGTGCCAGGAGTAACCCCGCTGCTTGGGTGTCTTTTTCCGGGGAGGGTCGAGACATTCGAAGTGGAAGCAAAGCTTACACATGTCACACCTGGAGAAACAAATATTGATGACGAGAACCTGTGCGAGATTGTAGCAGTCTTAAATCTCAATTACTTTGATATCGAGGTATACTTGATTCATCCAGTTGTTATTTCAATCAACAAAGAATAGAAATTAAATCTTGGTCTATTGCACATTAAATAGTATGATTTTTAATAGAATATGTATAATTAATAAATAATAATTATACTGAATTTATTATAACTTCACAGCAAGTCACACTGATAAAGTCAATGGGATAAAGACAAAATGTTAGACCTCATACTGTCTTTCATAGAATGGCGTTTCGTACATATCAGATTTAATCATATTAAATTTTTGTTTGATGAGGTTTGTTTTACCTGACAAGATTGCCATTTGTCCCTGGTAAGTTGCAGACACTGCACTCGGTCCTGACGTCAACTTTCTTCACCTTTTTCACATACGAGGCTTTGGGTTTCTTTGGTGGCATCTTAAATGTAAGAGATGCAAAATAAATCATGATTCTTTATTTAAGTGATTTTTAAACTTTTTTTTTTTGTGTGTGTGTGTGGGGGGGGGGGGGGAGGTCAAAATGGTAGGTGTTGCCGTGTGCACTGGGTTAACACAAGGTTGTAGTTGTTATATTCATTTTGCTTGCAGTCAACATGGGATTTGTTGGACAGTTGGGTCAGTAAAAAAAAACAGGCTAGGGAGTGCAGTAAAACACAGGATAAAAGCTGAAAGAATTTATACATGCCTGGATAATTTTGTTGCTGTTATGCACAATGGTTCGAATTTAGGGTCATTTATGTTCTGATCTTTAAGATAATATTCTTGAAGCAGTTTCACCCTTGGGACTTTTAAAAAAGTAAACTCCACTTCATGCAAATTTTTACCCTTTTGCAGTCTCTTGTGATGTCATTCAATGCAGTCAGCCTCTTTTTAGGCCACCTTAGATGGTGCCAATTAGTCTATTCCCAGTTGCAGAAACTCCAGTTTTTATAACATTTAAAATTAGGTCAAACATAAAATAGATATACTGGATGCTATAAACCTGGCACAAAAAGAGCGAAATAGCATAGCTGTTACTATCAAGTTAAACGTACATGTAAATACATCATTGACTAAAAGTCTCAATATATACTTACTGGCTGCACATCTTCAGATTTAGGTTCATCTTTTGTGGTCTCTTCTTCCCCCTCCTCCAGTTTTCGTTTAGCTGGGATTTTCTTTTTAGACTTCGGGTATTTTTTCTTGTCTCTCTGTTAACACAAAATAATGCTCAGAAATAACAGAAAGAATGTGAATTGTACAATCTACATTTTAAAAACCTGCAATTATATCTATATAATTATATATAAGTGAGCAAGTGACTGCATGATTAAAGCCTTGACAGTCACTATGACTGAAATCATATATAATAAAATCTATTCAACAGTAGAGTTAACATTTCTCTTACCTTATTCTTGAAGAAGTCTGGCTGCAAATGAGGCGGGGTGAACTTGACTGGAGCTTTGATTTTGTCTCGCAGTCGCATGGGTGCCTTGGAATCTATTCCCATGTTCTCAGAGTCATCATTACTGGAATCCACGCACTCGGAACACTGCCTGATATGAGAAATAAATAAATAAATAAATAAATAAATAAAGACAAACAAATACACAAATATATCACAAAAAAAAAACAAGGCAGCAAAGCTGTCAAATGTACAGACAAAAAGCAGGAAATAACTATGCACAAAATAGGCTACTGTCAATTCTGATGCAAAAGTACATTGTGTTAAACTGCAAATTCAACATCAAATTTTAATTATGCTCAACAGGTAATACCAATGTAAGTAAAATGTGTAACAAGCATAAGGCTTCAGGCCCATGGGAGTTCAAGTTCACACTTTGAAAATGTATAACTTCCAGAAAAAGAAGCCAATTAGACTACTTTTCCAACTCAGGCTGCATTTTAGTCCTGCATTTCTTTTTTGAACATTTGGCAATCATAAGTAACATGGTTTTCCCATAATGGTCATCATGGCAGCAGCACCCATAATTGTTTTCTTCTATTCTGATGCAATATTACATATTGGTTAACAGCATAATGACCGTCAATTTTTAATAATAAAATATACGTATCATGGATTTTCAGAAAATGTGACTAGCATGGGTCTTCAAGCATGTAGAACTTCAAAGTCACACCTTGAAAATGCCAATATGTGAAATATGCTGAAAAGTGAAAAAAGGCATGACCTCTACAATAATGGCCCAATCATGCTGATTTTCGAACTTGACCTGCGTTTTATGAATATTCATCAGCTCTGTAAATATAAAGCCCAAAAGTAAAACTGCCTTCCACTTATCGTGTTTACAATGAAAGTGCAAGGCGCCGGTGACGGCACTGATGGCGACGACAGACGCAGGTGATGGCAATATGTACAGACACATCTGTACATATTTACTGTACTGTTTGAGAACAGTAAGTGACATGGTTTTTCTTAAATGATCATCATGGGAGCAGTGCCCAAAGTAGGTTTTTTTCAAATTTTGATGCAATATTACATAATGTTTAACAGCATAATGACCATCAATTTTAATAATAAAATATTAGTATCATGGATATTCAGAAAATGTGACTAGCAAAGGTCTTCAGGCCCATGGAACTTCAAAGTCACAACTTGAAAATGCCAAAATGTAAACAAGACAGCATTGTTCTGAAATGTTTTTTTTTTTCATTTTTAACAATTTTTAACATAAAACAAAATTAACAGCTTACTGCCATTTTTATATGATCAACTAAGAAAATTGATGAGATGGGAAAAATATCAATAGAGCAGTGTTAAATGTCCAATTTCTTCCATTCTGAGATTCTGAACATAGTGAATGATTGAATCTGACAAACTGCAATGATATGAGTTTATTTCCATTTTTGAAACTTTATTACACAATACACGATAACAAATTAACCATCATTTTTACAAAATCAACTATCAATGTTGTAACGATGCAGGAAATGTCAAACAAACACTTTTAATATCTTATTAATTAAATAATGAAACTGTTACATGCCTAAGAATTGAATCTGAGGAAATGTGAAAAAACAACATAACTTCTAAAATAATGGCCCGATTATGCTGATTTTTTAACTCAACCTGCGTTTTAGCAGGATTGGCCACTCCTGTGAGTTTAATGACAATTGGCCTATCCGTTTTTCGTATATTGTGTTTACAGTGTTGCATATATGCTGAAAAGTGAAAAAAAAAAAGCATAACTACTAAAATAGTGGCCTGATCATGCCGATTTTCGAATTGACCTGCGTTTCAGTAAGATAGATTACTCCTGTGAGTTTCATGACAACAGGCCTATCGGTTTTCCTTGGAATGTGTTTACAGTGTTCCATATATGCTGAAAAGTGAAAAAAAAGCATAACTTCTACAATAATGGCCCGATCATGCTGATTTTCGAACTTGACCTGCGTTTTATGAATATTCATCAGCTCTGTAAATATAAAGCCAAAAAGTAAAACTGCCTTCCACTTATCGTGTTTACAATGAAAGTGCACGGCGCCGGTGACGGCGATGACGGCAACGACAGACGCAGGTGATGGCAATATGTACAGACACATCTATATATATATATATTTACTGTACTGTTTGAGAACAGTAAGTGACATGGTTTTTCTTAAATGGTCATCATGGGAGCAGTGCCCAAAATAGTTTTTTTCAAATTTTGATGCAATATTACATAATGTTTAACAGCATAATGACCATCAATTTTTAATAATAAAATATTAGTATCATGGATATTCAGAAAATGTGACTAGCAAAGGTCTTCAGGCCCATGGAACTTCAAAGTCACAACTTGAAAATGCCAAAATGTAAACAAGACAGCACTGTTCTGAAATGTTTTTTTTTTCCATTTTTAACAACTTTTAACATAAAACAAAATTAACAGTTTAATGCCATTTTTATATGATCAACTAAGAAAATTGATGAGATGGGAAAAATATCAATAAAGCAGTGTTAAATGTCCAATTTCTTCCATTCTGAGATTCTGAACATAGTGAATGATTGAATCTGACAAACTGCAATGATATGAGTTTATTTCCATTTTTGAAACTTTATTACACAATACACGATAACAAGTTTACCATCATTTTTACAAAATCAACTAACAATGTTGTAAAGATGCAGGAAATGTCAAACAAAAACTTTTACGTATCTTATTAGTTTAATAATGAGACTGTTAACATGCCTAAGAATTGAATCTGAGGAAATGTGAAAAATATGCTGAAAAGTGAAAAAACAGCATAACTTCTACAATAATGGCCCGATCATGCTGATTTTCGAACTTGACCTGCGTTTTATGAATATTCATCAGCTCTGTAAATATAAAGCCAAAAAGTAAAACTGCCCTCCACTTATCGTGTTTACAAGGAAAGTGCACGGCATCGGAATCGGCATCGGCATCGGCATCGGCATCGCCATCGGCGACGACAGACACAGGTGATGGCAATATGTACAGACACATCTGTGTCTGTACATAATCATTACTAGTCATGACACCATTGATTAATCAGCAAGGCTCACTTTAATGTCATAACTAAAAAGCACATCCAAGAGCACTGTGGGAACATCCAAGGGCATTGTGGGAACATCCAAGGGCATTGTGGGAGGGACTTACCAGCCCTGTAATTTCGTCTTCTTGGGCATCCTGGTGAGAGGTGGATCGAGACAGCCCAGATGGTAATGATTTTTGCAAGAGTCACACTTTGCAAGCAGGTGCTGGTCACGGCTGGTCTTGCAGATCCCACACCTGAAAATGGAAAGTCTGGATGGCTAGATGTTGATGGATACATTGTCAATTTCTTTAAGGATATTGTTTTCCCTTATTATCATCCTGATCATTGAAGATTTATTTATTACCCAAATGAATGTATGCAAGGCAATAAACAAGGAGTTTTGGGCAAAGGGTCACAACATCCTTAAGGGATATTTCTTAAACATTTTCTTTAAACAAATTATAGTGTATACAATAAGACAACTTTAACACTAGTGTGAACCCAGGTGAAGATGACTTAGTAACTGACAATTTGATCATACAAAGTTGCTGCATTTGAAGTGTATTGACCTACTGTTACTACTAACAACTATTGGGAGTGGCTTTCTTGTATATGCATGAAAGCTCTACAATTGTGCCATGACAAGTGTGAGGGGAGCTCAAAAATTCTTGAGCCTCACACATTTTCCCCAGTCAATTAGTACAATGCATTACACTGGATTTACACTTATATCTTTTAGCTAATGATTCTACACAGAATCATATATCTGGGTGCAATTGTTAATTAGTAATAAGGATTTGTGAAAGAAATATCCCCAACAAAATCTGTTGTTTCACAAGGACTGGCTTGTTCACTCTGGGGCTATGCAATCCCCCCCCCCCCAAAATTTTTTCCAAACCTACCCCCAGCAATTATGTAACCAAATAAAACTAGTATTGTTGGTTGAGGACACATGGCTCCTTTATCTTGCTAAGATTATGTCTATTATTTATTACCTTGATGTGTGGATCATGCTTGTATCACCCATCTTGTTAAGAGAAATTAGTTAGATTATTTCATTATAGACCAGTTGAGTTTTAATTTAAATTAACCTCTGTCAATACTTTACTTTATTTTATTGATCTTGATGCACATTCTAGGCCATGAAAAGTGTATAATGCACAGAGTCTGTCTATTATGAGCTGCTGTGTTTTTTTATGTTTCTTGCAACTTCATCTTATTCCCATTGCACCATACAATACCACCTTGCACAGTTTTCTTTTTAAAATATCTGATAGATTTTTTTTTATATATACAGCACATACTCTGATATATGAGATGCACTAAAACATATGGTATGTGCAATGAAGAAGAAATTTTGGCCTATAGATATTAGTAAACGGCTTATGTACCTCAGTGGCTTTTTATATGGGTCACACTATTACCTTCAATTAAATTGCAAATAGTAAATCTGACCCTAGGTCCACTAAGACTGTAGGCCTACAGGTCCTACCTAGACACTCTATATAGTTAGAAGAATGCAGGCCCATAGCCAGCAATTACAAAGGGGGGGGGGTCTTTTTCTGAAAATGTGGACCTTTTGTCATGAAGCCTTTTTTTGCCAAGATCAAATTACGGAACCCAGAGTGGTCCTTTTCCTTGCAAAAAAGGGGGTTCTTTTGAACCCTCAAACCTCCTTGGCTACAGGCCTGGAATGCTACTGTAACATCAAATAAACAGCTGAAATTTTGTCAACGTTAATTGCATGGAATTGAGAAAAGTGTTAATTGTATAGGCGAGATTGAACTTGTTCTGTGTAAATTAGTGTTAATCGTATAGGAAAAGTCAAACTCACACTTCAATATTTTCACTACATGAAACGTTAATTTGTGTTTTTAACATTATTTCATTAGAAAGACATCTTTGCTGATAAATATTACTTCAAGGTAGGTATGAATAGATCCATATATTTTATATAAAGTGGTTGATTAATCTCCAGGTACAGCAGCATTTTTCTATTTATGTTGCTATGTACTGCTCACAATGGGAGGCCTAAACAGAGTCAGGGAGAGTTACGGTGGGTAAGAGAACATGTCTCCGTGGCTTGTGTTTAAACCCCTTATCATTAATAAAACCAATAACAGGCATAAGAATGGGACCAAGAGAGCTTTTCAAGTGTTGCGCGGACTAATCCTGTGTCTGTTGTGCACTTCATAATTTTGCTTTTTGAGTAGCAATTTAAACAACCCAATAAATGTAAATTTTACTTAATATATGACCAAAATCACAATATCTAGAATCTACACACAAAGTATTTCATGTTGACCTAATTAAATATACATGTCAAATCTAGTGGGTTTCATATTGAACTTGAGCACACCTTTTCATGAACTTACAAAACTCACATCTAAAAAGAACTTACACTTTGCTCAAATACAATTAATTTGAATAAAAGATGAACTGATGAACATTAATTCCTTGCATTTGGTTTTCAACTGAACACCAAAGAAATAAAATTATTTTTATGTATATTTACGGATGTATGATGGGTGGTGGAGAGCGAGGCGTCTCTCTTCGAGTAGGTGACCTTATCACTTTCTTGGGCTTCAAAACCTCTGGCACGGGTAGTTTCTGCAATCATAAAATTGGGAAAATATGTAACATCACCCAAAATTGTCAATAAGATATCAACGCTGTCTTTTCACTACGAAAACAAAGAGGAAAAGACTGTCTTACAGGATATGGTAGTCAAGCTTAACATTTTTCATCAAAAATTCATAAACTCAAAACCAAACTGTTTGTAGATTTCATTTAAAATTCATTATGTTCTGCCTTTCCTTATCCTTATCTTGTTAACCAAATATCAAAAGTGACATGTGCCTTGACAATCCAGTATTCTATCAAAATGAGATGGTAGATTTAAAACCCTTCACTGCAAAACCACCTCCTGTGGGTTGAAAGTGTTTTTTATTATTTTGCTGGGAGTAACATTCATGTGAGGAAGTGATGTCTATCATAGTTTGTGGAACAAATATATTGTTTTTACACACACATCTCCTCTGAACATGTGACTTTTTTTACTGCAGTAATCATTTGCAACATTACATAAACTGTTAAACAGCATAATTGCCATCAATTGTTAATTAAGTAGGTCACTGTTACTGTGGCCATTCAGAAAATGTAGCTACTACTGGGTTTCAGACCCATGGCAGTTCACATTATACCTTGAGTATGCCAAAAATGAAAAATCCACAAAAAATTACATTTCATGAAAAGAAAAAAATATCTAATCAGACAGGCTTTCAAACTAGAGCAGCTAATGAGTCATTAGAATCATTCTTGTAAGTCCGAAAATATTGTAACACAATTTTTCATTTTATGGTTTTGACAGTCACTGAGACATTCCACAAAATGGGATTTTGATCAATTTTGATGCAAGATATTTACAGAACGTTTAGCACTGTTATCAGCACTGTTTTTAAGGCACCTTTCCCAATTCAGATTTTAAAAACAGTAAAACCCATGAAATGAGAGTAAATGCAAACCATATTCAAAAATTTTGTTATTTTATTTGGAGCCTTAGATCTTTGCAAGGCCCAAGCCACAGGATCTCACACCTCTTCAAGCTTTTTTTCTCTAACCAAGCACTAAATGCTGAATAACACAGAGGAACGGTTCGTACCTTGCCCAATATATCTCCAAGAATCTTCTGCAGTTTTTCAGCTTCGTGTCTCAGGCGACTGTTAATGGCATTTAGCTGTTTCCCATCACTAGATACCTATTTCCAAAGAAAAAGGTGTAAGTAAAGACCACACTTTTTTTTTTACTTGTTATCCTCAATAAACGTGATCAAGCTGCCTCACAATTTATAGCTTATTTTTTCAATATTACATTTAAACAGCTTATAAAGTACAGCATCTTTGATAGGGAATTTAATGGTATTCATACCTGATCATATTGGAGCCTTAGGATTCTTTCTTGATCCTGAAGTTTGTTGTTTTGAACAAGAAGTTCTTTCATCTGAGTTTTAATGTTGGACATCTTAACATTACGATCTAAAAAAAGGACATTTTATTGTTTAATGTCCGAAAGCAGTTTTCCAAAAACAGAGTGATTTACACTTAAATATGAACAAAAGAAAGAAATAAAGAAGTTATAGCTGAAGTTATCCCACACATTATCACTTTGAATAGAGGGCAAGCACGTTGTAAAAACATGGAAAATTGTCAAAAAATATATTGCTAAACTCATAAAAGTGACTTTTATTTTAGAATTTGTCATTATAAAAAAAACTTTTAATGTAAAATCTTGCTCAAGGTTAGAAAATGCAGCATCATGTAATATAATTCTGAATTCTTAAAAATGGAAACCTTACCCAAATAGTAACTGGCAAACTCCGCTGATAAAGCTGGGGCAATATGCCATCTAGTTTTGTGCTCTCCTTTACTGCAGGCAGAATTAGGAACCTGAAATATTTTTCTTATCACAATACCAGAAATGTTAAGCAGCGTATCTTTAGTTAAGCACCAAACTGCATTCTTATTCCGTATGCTGCAGAAATATATTAAATATTTGTGGTTGGATAGAATGAAAATGTTATTTATAACTGTTACAATAATAATAATAAGAAGAAGAATATAGAAAATCAGCTTAAAACCAGTTGACAGTACTTATTATACATCGATTTCTCTACCAGCCTATATGGACTGTCCTTTACTTGTCACTTCCATCTTAGACTGGCCAGATTAAATAGGTGGCAGCAAGATGCACACCCATGCTCAGTGGCAGACAGTTGGTCATATAAGCCTAATTTGAGCTGATATGTTGAAGTATATGCATTAAAAAAACTCAACCATCTCTGTGATAATTGAATGAGATGATGTATTGGCGAAATTCCAGCTCAACTCACCTAAGGTTTCCTGTATCATTTCTCAACACCTGAACTCTTTTTTTTCTTTTGTCAGACCTTGCAAATATTACCTGTGGATTGATTCCCAGCAACTCCGCTTTCTTCATCATTCTCCTCACAGCTGCAGGGCTTGTTGTCAGAAAACGTGGAATCTTTTCTTTTGGAACTAAAAAATAATAAATAAATAAATAAATAAATAAATAAATAAGGAACAAAATCAAGTGATAAAAACATGCTGACTTTACAACCGTTTTATCAGGATTGCTGCTACATGTAGCACCCCTGTGGCGCTAACCTGACCAAACCTTTTACCTGAAGAACGGAGGTACTATACATAGATCTTTTTCACTAAAACATCATATTCACGTTGGTTGTACATTTTTTTTAATGTTTTCATTTTCCAGTCCGCTCTCCCTTGCTTGGGAAGTCAAGTGGCAGTATCGCTACTTGGGATGTTATGTTGTTAGACTAGCTTTATTATAAGCATTAAGGGTCGCTGGATATTTTTCTTACCCCATGGTGGTGGTCTTTTGGCCTTAGCAGCTAAAAACTTCTGCCTGTGCCTTCTTAGTTTTCTCTCAACCCTCAGCTGTGAAAAAAGAGGAGAAATTATTATGAGGATAACATTTAAAAATTACATATTTGAACAAGAAGTTGTAACATTAAAAAAAAAAAATTTGAAAAAGTTGTTAACAGAGTTGCACAATGAATGGATGTTTTACAATAAAAATCTGATCAAATGCACTTTTTTAATTAGGCATATAAGAGGGATAGCTCAAACAGCTCATAACAATAGCCACATACATATGACCCCATTACAACATCATTAGAAATATTACACACGTATACAAAACAACATAAAATATCATCTCAGTACAATTTAGCAAGCTTTGAACAGCACTGGTGATATATTCAATCCCAAAGACAAACTTTAAGACAATTTTAGACCAGTCAATAGTAAGCAAAAGCACAGGCAGCATGCACTTACTGACAAACATCTTCTCTGCTTCAGAAAACACATACTGACACAAGAACAATTTCTGACCAAACTATGTGCAGATTTTGTAGTAGGAATATGCTCCCCCCCCCCCCCCCCCCACCATATAGCGAAAATAAAACAGCAGCTACAGAACCCCAGCCTGCCATGATCATAAAAAATATTATGTTGCCATGAGCAACAATATGTTGCACTGAAGCTTAGGATGCGGCAGCAATAACCTCTAAGAGAAGAAAACAAATAACAATGAACTAACTTTATATGGTCCAACCTTTTCTTTGTTGTCCAGGTTTTTGCCTTCTTCAGCATGTTGTTTAACACGGGACTGAATGGCCAACCAGTTACGTTTCTTGGCTTTGACGCTAAATTTATCTGCATGCACTTTACAGTAGGCATAAAAGGGATCTGCAATGTCCTGGAATGGAAAATACGACAGGCTGCTTTGAAAACTGCCGATTTTTTAAATAATAAGTAACAACAGCAATTTTATTATAAGTGAGATCACTTTTAATCAAGTAAATACGGTAGTGTTAGATTAGTCTTTGGAAACATGAAGATTTAAACTCAGATTTAAGTGCCAGGGGCAAAGTTCTTTTCTTACATAAAACAATTATTTCAGATCATCTTTCAGATTATCTTTAACTTTGTAATAAATACCACTTTACAGTGAAGGAGATGGGTAATCTGACTGTTTCCACTGAAATAAGTGATAGGTTATATGCATGCACCCTCATCCAAATATAATGCTTTGTTCATATTACTCTAACAAAAGAATCACAGAACAATTATATGTACATTTGAAAAATAAAAACAGAAATATTTGAAATCACTCTCTTATAATTTACAGCTACTGCAAATACAATTCTTGCATTTATTTTGCATATTTCTCCCGCTTGTTAACTATGTAGTTAACCCAGTAATTTAGATTTTAACTGCCTTTTGATATTTTTTTATTTTTTTTACAAGTGCCCTTAAAAGGTCCTCATTATTTGAGTTCATGAGGAAACAAGTTTTTTGCGGGACTAATCAAGCTTATATATAATTTAATATGTGGGAGGAGAACTGACTGGCATTACACATGCATATTTTATAAACTTGAAACAACTCTATTACTTTTGTTACATGATTATGTTAAGTGAGAGAGATGCCTCCTTTATAAAAATTGTTATCTAGATACTTTGTTCAAGTGTTAGTTTAAGCTCCATTAGCCATAGCCTGCATGGCATACACCAGCTGGTGACTCAGACTTGGGCATTTTCAGGTCGGAATTCATAATAAAGGACTTTTAGTTAAATGAAAACTTGTTGTTCTACTTGGCTTCCTATGATATACTTGCCTCATCTGGGGATGCTTCAGACAGCAAGCCTTGCCTCTGGGCACTTCAAAGAGAATGATACCATTATTTAACTGTTTATTCCAAAGGTTATGATATGACAATCAGTCTGCAATATTTAATATTGAACTCCACACCAAATGCCAGTGAAATTGAAATCAGGCCAGTAAAAATTTGAAAATATAATCCCAGTACTATTTGATCACTATTTCTGCTTTGGATCAGTGTATTTCAAGACCCTGGTTTCCCAGAGGTTTTGGCACAGAAAAGCAACTTAGGAATGCACTTAGGAATCAATTTTCAGCACGTTAACCACCTGGCATTCTTTCAACAATCTGTCGTGAAAAAAACAGGCAGATAATTTTTCAATGCAATAGGGCTGTACATTTTGGGATAAAACCATGACATTTCACAGAATGTAAATTAAGGATAACGTTTAAAAATAAAATTAATGCTACCAGTTACTTACCATGGAGCACCAGTTTCAACTTACCATGTTACATGGAAATAGGTGCGGCACATGCCAGCGTCACAGCTAATACACACCCCAGTTCTGGCAAACCTCTCATCTTCACAGATACTACACGCCTAAACAGAAGCCTCTTTTTAAAAGTAAATTTATAATTCTACCATGATAACACCCCAAAGTAATAACGTTTTTTAATCAATATAAAAACTTAAGTTACTAATGGGCCACCACACTTAATTTAATCACAAATACAGTGTCAAAATTTATTTTGACAACATATCCTGTAAAACTACTTCTCTTTCCCCTTATCAGATCATAAGAATGCTAAAATCCATATAATGGTTATAAGTCTTACCTTGGCTCCCCACACAGAATAGGACATTTCAAATAGTGTCACTGGACTCAGCTTATCAACGTCACCAAAGGCAACCCCAGGAATGTACAGGGCACATACAATATGGACCCATCTTAAATAAATAAATAAATAAATAAATAAATATAATGCCAACAAATCAGTACGTCTGATAATATATGTGACTATTATCTTGAATCAGTGTCTGCTATCTATTTTATAATCAATGTTGTTTCATAAAAGTTGTCAAAATCAATGTTAATTGCTTAGTAGAAGTACAAAAACCTGTTAATATTCATCCCTGGTTCTTCCCTTGTTTTTAAATGAATCTTATTAACAGTTGTGTACATGTATTTCCTAAAACAAATTTTAAAGTTAGGTAAAGGGGCATGTTGTGAAATAATAATTTAATATGTGTTATGCTGACAGTAACTGTCTAAAATAAAGAATATAGAATATATCATATGGCTTACCTCCCTGTGTCTGTCTCTTTATAGATTCCACCAGAATTGGGGCACAGTTCGCAGCTCTGAAGTTTGTAAAAAAAAAAAAAAAAAAACGATAATCCCCTGGCATTTAGCCTAGGTAGTTTGTGGGAACACAGTCTGTTACACAGCCTGCTTCTTAAAAATTTGTAACAAAATTTAATACAGGATGATCATTTTAAAGAGAAAAATAAAATTTATTTCATCAAAATCATCCAAGATTATGTTTTACGTGCTTACATTTATTATGTTGGTGAACTGTTGATTGGAGTACAGCACATTGATCAATTTGAAATCCTTTCCATAAATTTTCCTATTAAGTAAAATATACATTTTAAAGCTTTGTCACATAGTATGCTATATACATGCGCACCTAGCAGAAGAAACACATGCTGACCAACTTACAGGTCTCACTCCAGCTTTACAAGCATCGCAAAACCATGGCTCTGTGCTGGCTGAAGACTCCGTACTGGCAATGGAATGGGATTCGCTGATGCCATAGCAACCTTCGTGGACCGACACCCCACAGCCATCACATTCCACAATCTCATCTTCTTCGTCACTGAAAAAAAAAAAATTGTAGAGTTATATATTATAATATTAATACGTATGAATTTCAGCCAATGCAAAAATGTATAAAAGTAAGAACATACTGATTAAGTAACTATAATTATACATTCTGAACCCCAATTCACATACCATGCACTGACATCAACTCAAAAACGATATTTATGTGAATGGCAATGAGTTAGAATTCAAAGTAATCTTTGCTGCAAAAATTTGAAATATCCAACCAAATTTTGTAAGAAAGGGTAAGGCCTGAACAGTTTCAAATCTATTGTCAAAACAAATTTTCACATCCATCTACTGATACTAATATGTTTTGAAATATAGGATATAGGACTTTTAATTAGATATTTTAGTTTTATCTTCACTTGCATAAATTAAAATTAAGGTTACATTTCCAAAGTTAAAAAAAATCTTATTGTTACAGTGACTTGTATAGGTATTGCAGTGGCATACGCTCTCAGGTTCTTTTTGATGTAATTTAGCAGGGTCACAATCCAGCGTCATGCTTAATGTAACACTTACCAATTGCCAGCTTTGGGTGTCTAGTTTCTTTTCTTTATATAGCAAGTTTTTAAAACAATTTATACAGTAAAGAATGTGATTTAAAAGCAAGTTGCAATAATAATTTTAACAATGGGGCATAAAATTGAGTGTGCATAAAAATGTTTAATGACTGGTCAGGACTCCATAATGCCCAAAGCTGCTAGGGCATTATGGAGTCCTTACCAGTCATTAAAAAGAGTAAAAATATCCATAAATGCCATTACATTATATTGAATAATAGATACTGAATGGGAATCATCCAAGATGATAGCGTGTAGTCAAGCATTTTGTGGGATTTGGAAGAGAGCAGTGCCAGAAATAATGGCAGACTAATGCTTTCATTGCAGCAACATATAATGCCTGACAGAAATTGTATTATCAACAGATTTTTTTCTGGTTAATTTTTCAACTTGTAGAATTTAGTATTTTGCATAACAGTGTATAATCACAATATTTTGTTACTTCTGTCTTGCTTTCTAACAAAGCATTCAAGGCAAAGAGTTTCATGTTCATTGATAAAAGTTAAACCACATCTCCTGCAAATCCATGGACATTTTCTAGATTGGGAGTATTGCTAGCAATATTTTTCACTCAGCCAAATCACTACCTTTTACAACTATTTTCTCCAAATGGTTTAAATTTGACCAAAACGACCCATTTTGTTGAGCCAATTTAAGTCCGTTTTAACATTTGGTTAAATAGGTGAGTGATATCACTACCCCATGTAGACTTAAATAAAAGCATGCAATGCTGACAGTCATGTTTTATGACATCTGAGTTCCATTACTGTACAGCATTAGGGATTACACTTTACAAAACTAATACACTTCTACCTCGACTCTCCCAAGCAAACGCAACAGATGCAAATCTTGACTTTGCTGGAGGCTAGCCCAGACTTTCCTTCTACCTAAAAAATAGGCAATTTTGTTAGAAAATATTCAGTACTACTCAATATACAAAGTAAGTCATTGTGCAATCAATAAGTCATACTTTACTGGTTGGTTACTTTGGAGTCTGTTCTTCATCAGAACTTTACCAAATTTTTTACAGTCACTGTATCAAATTTTCATTCCACCTCACATTTTTCATCAGTTATCTAACAATATCATTTTCCCATTATTTGTAGGACAGAAAGAGAGACGAGCAAAATAAATCATAAGTGCCAGTCTGTAGGGGAATTCAAGAGGGGAGGGGGAGAGATTTGAGACGTACGCATTATACAGCTTCAAAACTGGTTACAAAGGTCAAATCCAAGTAAAGATAAAGGTTAAGTTAGCCAATAAAATATACAAAATAGGGAAGAAAAATGTTCTCTAAAATCATCGTCTTTTAAAAAACGATAAAAGTTGTATGTAAAAAAAAAAAAAAAAAGGTTGAGACTTTCTATTTCAAAGGGAGAGGGTGAAAGGATATAAGCAATCAGTAAATACTTTTAACTGGTCTGACATCTGTCTTGCTCTCTCTATCAAGCCAGCAATGGATTCTTCCTCTCCTTCCTCCTCGTCCTCATCTGACTCATCCTCAATATCCTCCTCGCTGCAATCCTCCACGTCCTCAGCAGCTGCTCTGGGGGACCCTTTACCCGTGGAATCATCGCTGTCCTCTTCCGAGTCTAAAGGACACAAAAAAATACAATCGAGTCAGTAATATTCAGTCCCAATTTACTATAAGAACAAGAGGACCACTGTGGTGGAAAATCTAGGGGAAAAAAGACTAAAAAAATTATTCATATGTTTATATATATGAAGTCTCAAGAACATTTTCTAGTCCAAAGAGTGCACACAATTGCATCATCTTACCTGTGAACTCTTCTCCTTCATAGTCTTCATCACCAGAACTGTCATCTGGGCCAAAATCCAGCTGCATCATATGTTTCTGAACAGGTTTAACCCTCCGCTTCTTAGGATCTCTGTCCACTATACAGGAAATTATTCAATGACACAGTGTAATTACATGAGGCATCATATTTTTTTTAACTTAAAAAAACCAGGCTTATTACCAAATGGTAAAATTATGGTTTTCACTTTACTGTCAATTTATTTGTATCAGTTGAAAATATATTATGACATTATCTATTAATGATAGGACAGAATACATGGATACCTCACTCTCTCTTTTTCTGAATAAATCTATAGAAACGGTGTATTTTCATACAGTCAAACCGTACTATTGACTATGTTGCCCTTTAAAGTGCATCAGGTACAAAACTACTGCGACATTCCTTCATTTTAATTTTAAAAAGTAAATGATAAAATCAAAATCTTTGTCATAGCTGAATCTGTCAACTAGCTGATTAGTTTTCTATCATGTACAAAAACACCTATAATTTATAAATATCAAATCATTGTTACAGTAACTAATGGATTGGAATAACTTTGGGCATCGAGTTTTTTTTTTTTTTTTTTCTTTTTTTTTTAACATGTGGCAAATTATCCAAATTAATACAACCACACTAACTGTAAATAGTTAAATGTAGCTCAAGTTACGGTAGCACTAAAATTCACGTGCTGCACAGCCAGTACATATCAGAATCGTCAATAGGAGTGCTAACGCATGAATTTTCGTGCTAAAGTTATCGGCACTAGCACCCCCATAATTTCTGTTATTTACTCAGATCATACAAGAGCCACAGTTGAAACCCTTAAATAATATTGGTATATGAATTATTATTATGACAGAAGCCTCTTATGAACTCTAATAAACCACACGTTATGACTGCCAAAACCGTGCACATAATCTACTGTACGTGTACCAGTGGCAGTGAATGAATGCAGAAACATGATATATCGTTTTTCATTATTCATATAAGTGTGTGATTTCACGAATTGAATTTCAACAGAGAGGGTTTTTCGTATAACTGTGGAATGCAACACTTACACATTGCACGATAAAGAAACCCGACACTGGACTCCGTTTCTTCGTCTATTTCAACAGACATCTTGTACTTTCCTTACGCTAAAGATACGGACCTCGATTTCACTTGTTATGTCCTAATTGCTACACAGGGTTATTTTACTGAAACGAGTCAAAAAATTGGAGATAGTTTCAGTGGTATTGGTAATATTAACAAAACTATTCTCATGCATATACTTATTACAATCTGTTAATTATCAGATCTTTCTGATTTCTAATTTAATAAAACAAAACAAACCAATTTGACAATATTCTGACAAATACAGCGGTTTGAGAATTATGGTTTAAAATATACACGAGAGTATATAATGACCTACATACGGGGCATTGTTCTTTTTGCAGCCATCTACCTTCAGCCATCTTTGAATCGTACATAGCGCTGGGGTGACAGCATTTAGTAGTAGGGGCCGCAACGATGCGTAATGCAGTGTTTGATACGAAATACACAATCCAATCAGCCTTAAAAACAAGGGAGCCAACGTCATTATTTTGGATATTCGGACTTGGAAATGGGGTTAATTGGAGAGACGCGAAGAGACATCATGCTTCGGTAACAAAATTTCAAAAGATTTTTAAAATTATAACATTATACCTCTTGACGTCGAAACAGCTCCATATGTAACTGCTGGATACAGTTGCTCTGCTACCTAAACAAACCCTAAAAGTTATCCTTAAAAAGAAAAAAAATTAATTATACAGTCTGAGGACTTTGTATGTCAAATGCAGAAAAAATTGGTTTGTCTTCCATTATTATTATTATTAGTATTATGTTACCTTTTCCCCTGTTTTTATTGTTTTGCAGATGGTTCCAATGATCTTATGCACTGTTGCAACAACTGCGCTGGCAGCCTGGTTTACAGCAAGGACTTGTTATCTTGCCCCTGACATTATGTAAGTATACGTCTCATAGTATATTTCAAGAGTCTATGGAACTTTTGAGTGGAAGCAACCTTTTTTCAATTGCATCAGAAAATCAAATGTCCCCTGATTAAAATGGTGTTCATAGTCCCCTAGCACAAAAACAGACATGCTGAAAACTTTTCAGAACTGCCGGACATTTGGACCGGCAGTGATGAAAAATTTGCCGGACCGAACGGACTTTTGCCGGACCGAAAATTTCCATCAAATATGGATTCGTTTCATTTGCATGGTAGTACACAGAAGTAACTCAGACTTGTAAATACATATTCAGTAATACTATCAATAATTTGGGCATGTTGTATATTTTAAAAACAAAAACTGACACTTAGAAGTTGGGAAGCACTGCTTTATTGTTGTTCTCATTTCACAAGTTGCAGGGTTCAAATAGGCCTTAGGAAGAGTTTGAATTTGTTTTTTTCCTTTGAAAGTCCTTGAATTTCACACTTTGTCCTTTAATTCAATGGTACTGGGTGTACAGCTTAATTTTTCAAGACTTGCCATTTTGACAAGTGTCTCACTGCTGCCAGCCTGGCACTCACCATGCAATGCCTTCCAGCTCTCACCACTATTTCCAAGTGCCATAAATACATGTATTATAGTATGTTTTAATGAAATATGGTAAAAAAGCAAGGGATTCATCATATGTTTCACATCTATGCCATTAACTGAGATTAATTATGACTTTTATCATGATCAATTTCTCAAAAACGTAATGTTGAGTCGTTTCAATTTGAAATGAATTTGCTTAGAAATTAAATGAAAAAAAAAAATTCATTTCCACTGTTCAACAATAGTAATATTTGCTGTTGCTCAATTTCTCCTTTTCTTGAAATAATTTGCAAATATTTTCATGCTACACAAACAGTACATATTAGATATTATTGTAGACCGAATGGGAGTGCTACTGCATGAAACATGCTAGCCATTGCACTGTATCAGTCTCCTCTGCATGGAAACGAACGGCTTCCTGATCAGGACTAAACGATACCATAATCTAAAATAATTAAAAATATTGATGATGTGAAAACTGTAACCAGTACTGGTATCGCGTTAATGGTGACTGGATATTTAAAATCTGTAAAACATTATGTTCATACACCATGGATCAAGTTTCTACGGTAGGTTCGAGGAAGCGACCAAACTGCCAAACTATCGGTGATATGCGGAAGGCACTACCCAAAAAGAACAACTAACAGTGTCTACGTACCTTGAAGGTCGAGCGTCACTATCCTGGCTTTCTATATGAATAACTGTTCTTGAGAAAGGAGTCGGGCGTCCAAGTTAAGCAGTAAACATTTGCCCTGGCAAGTTTACATGTGCTTGGCAGCGTGGACCGCCCTCGTGATAGATGTCTGTATGTCGCAACTAATAGGCCAATGACAGCGCACATAATATCGAGAGCAGGGGGATTCCTCATGGGGAATTACCCATTCGTTTGAGACGGATACTACGATTGGCTAGCGTACTTTGTAAAGTGAATGTGACCAAAATGTGATCGGTTTTTACGTGTCACGTGATTAGTACATGGTAGAAAAAATGATGTGGCTTTTTAAATAATTTTATTCTTGAAGTACATCGGACGATGATTGCCAATTCAAAATGGCGGTTCCTAAAATTCTTGTCTAAGTACAATTTTTTACCGGTCCAGAGAAATTTTACCGGTCATGACCGATCGGACCGACAGTTTCAGCATGTCTGCATTAGCACTCCTATTGACGATTCTGGTATGTACTGTCTGGTGCTAATGCATGAAAGCAAAGGCCTCAAAAAGTTGGAAATGAAAACCGGTTGCTGAACCAGCCGCAGTGCGGCAGCTCTCAAATTTTTATTTTACATCTCATCTCCTCAACACGCACATTACTGTGAGGCCAACCAGCTTTCCCATCAACAGGGGTGTCACTTTCCTGAAATTCATCTGTATATCTACCAGTTTGACCAATATAAAATCATACACCCGCTATAAACAGACGAAAACCAGGTCAAATCTACTCAGATCATGACGCAAGGGCCAGTAACCTGCGCATGAGCGGAATTTATTTAAGGGTCAAAACACGGTAACGGTGCCATGGGTGTCCAAATTTTTTTTTTGTTTATTGAAATTTAAAATTTTTACATTTTTGTAGAAAACAAATCAAATTTTCAGACAATGTAAGTTTCATTGATATACTCCCAGTACTTTTTCTGTGAGCCGCTGGGAAACATAAAGGAAAAAAAAAATTGTCTCTGACGGGACATATGGTCATATTGGCCTGAGTCAGATATTAGGTTGTTTTTTCAAGTTTTTATCACTCAAATATGTTAAACTAATCAGAAGTAATAGTTTAACATAGAAATCTGCCACCTATCACTTATTTTGAGTAAAAAATTATTTAGCACTAGGAGTGGTGTGTCCCGTCAGAGACATTTGACTTCGAAAAGTTTTCACATTTTCCACATCTGGTAGGTTGTATAAATGAAACTTAAAATCCTCTTTTAAATAATAATAATTAATGATAATAGCTAAAAATTACAAAATTAAAACAATTAACAGTGAATTTATTGCCACATTTTATCATTGTCTCTGACGGGACATTTTCTGTCTCTGACGGGACATTCTATGACAGATGTGAAACACAAGGTTTTACATCTTCAATTGAATCATTTTCAAGTGTTCTGGTGTGTTACATTTCTTATTTTTCTTTTGCAACTGATCATTACTGGGTAATTCATTAACTATTACTGATTATTAGCTAGGTTGACTGTCAGTAATTAGGTGTTGACATGTGCCGTCAGAGATCATGTCAAAGCACTAGAACTGTGAGCAGGTAATTCTGTTCACTGCATGTGCATGATTTAGAACAGAGTCTGAAGGAGACCTCCAGCTCCAACCATATGTAACATTGTTGTGGTATCTGATGATCTGCACCATAACAAACAGTCCATCTTCACCTGTAATAAGGCCATTCTCGAAGACCTCCAACACCAGCAATCATTCAGCAAAGTCCATTACTGGTCAGACGGAGCCCAAACCCCCATTCAATTCAAAAGTTGTTTTTTACTGTCTAAACATGGTACTATCATGAATGAGATTTTGGTATGGAAGCGCTGTGGTACTTTTTATACCACTGCCCATGGCAAAGGACCAGTGGATAGAATCATAGGGGAAATGAAACATCAGGTTTGGGGAGCTGTGCTCCAGAGAAAAATGGTTGTAGATACACCTTACCAATTCTATTTGGCTGGCAAAGAATTATGCCCCAATGTCAACGTAATGTACCTGTCTGTAGCAGATATTGTAGCAGCTACCGCGCCCATCAGCAGTTGCTGGGAAAACTGTCCATCTGTTCCAGGAATTCAACACTTCCAACAGCTTCAGCCCCAGCCCCAGTCACGTGGACATGTACTTGTGTCAACCAATTCTCAGTACCAGCAACCCTCTTAATATGCTAAACTTATTCATATGACTGTGGACTTTGATTTGCCTGCACATCCGCACTATGACAATGTCAGTCAAGGCACAGCTCAGTCTCACCAGGGAGATTTTGTCATTGCGGAGTTTGCTGCCAGGAAAGGAGTAAAACTATTCTTAGGTCAGGTCACCCATGATACTGAAGATGGCAAAGTGGAAGTCAGTTTCTTATGTAATGAAGGTTCTGGCAAAAGAATCTTTGTGTACCCTGCCACAGAAGACAAAGCATGGATTCCTGTAAAAGATGCCAAGGAAGTCCTTCCAATGCCTAGCATAGACACTCGTGGACTTAACTTGTTTCCATCACCTGTTAATGTGACTGGTGGAAAAAAATCTCTAAAGTGCAGAAAAGATATGTGTTCTAAGACTAAATGAAAAACAGGAATTATTTTGTGAACTATCATGAACAGTGTTGATTGATATTGAGAAATAGCAGTAATGGACAGTGGATTACGTGAAAATTATACTGTGCCTTATCACCGTGTCATGATAATTAATTAATATTATAAACATATATGTATCTGGTGATTTTTCTAATGTACAGAAATGCTGTTTTGCAATAGCCATCAAGTAAGATTCATTAGATACAAAAATGTGGCTTTTTAAACCTCTTTTCTAAGATTTTTCAATAGTGCCCAAAGGTGTCCCGTCAGAGACGTCCCGTCAGAGACAATGACTTTTTACACTTAACAACCCATGCTGCCAAGGAAAGTAAACAAAACTGGCCTGTTTGTGCATTAATTGCTTCCCAAGACTTGTACCTTGCAATATGAATTACAAAAGTCTTGATTAAATGAAATTTCAAAGAGAATTTTGCATTGGAGTTTTAGTAAAAAAATACAGGGGTCAAAAATGTCCCGTCAGAGACCGACCTTTAAGTGATTATAATTCCCACATTTATTTCAATACAAATTAGCTGCTTGTTTTACATAATCCTTTATGGTCCAGCTAAATAAAAATGTATTTAAAAGTAACCATGTGGATAATTTACCAACTGTAATTTTTAAAATTGTCTCTAAAATGTCCCGTCAGAGACATTTCAAATACCGTGTTTTGACCCTTAAAGACTGAGTCTTCTAGTTGATTTTCACTATGTATCTTTGACAATATAACATTTTATTTTGAATGAAAAACGGCTGAGAATTCCATTTCACTTACTTCTTTTTCATCAATTCAGTTAATTTTGTCAGAAACGTAAAGATGAGAGATAAAAACAGTGTTTGTATCTGCATCATCTTAGAGGAAAAAAATCCTTTTGTATGATATCAAACCCCCCTAAAGAATTATATAGGGTTAGCCTTTTTGTTTTATCAGCCAACATTTTAAAAGGGATTATGAGATATTGTTAAATCTTTGTCCTTTTTTAAATCCAGACTAAACAAAATTAATTTAATAGAAGACTTGGATCCCGAAAAATACTGCTACAGGGTAAGTAAATTATTTTTCAATTAGGTAGGCAAAGTAAGTATTTATTGTTGGTCAGTAGACATAAAAATACGTAATTTTTTTTTCTTTTGTCTGGGCATCATTTAAGTTATAAAGATCATGAAACAAGATGCTCTGATTCAAATCAATTCTTTGTGATGACTGTTATTTTCATGCTAAATTAACTGAAAAACATCAGTTTGGTAATGAATTGATTGATCACAGGCATGTGAAAAATTTAAGGCGAGACATTGCCTAAAATTGGAATTTTTAGAACCTGGTTTTAATGAACAGACTCTATCCGTTAAGACAGCTGACATCTGCATCTGCTGTTTTTGGAAGCAATGCCATGTAATTTTGTTGTTAACACCATAATAGCAAAACCAGGTTACCTTCTATTCTCAAAGTTTAAATGACAATTTTTAGGACTTATTTAAAAATGTAACTTGACCTCAAAAGCTTTGACAGCTGTGTGCAATGTTCTGGTATCAGATAGTAAAAATATAATTAAAAGTTGTGATCTAATAAGCTAATGCAATGCTCCATCATGATGTGATTTTTTTTTTCCAATTGGCAAAAGAAACCAATAGAAAATTATATTTATTCGTCCTTGTTATTGGAAGAAATTTTGTGAATAAAACAAGAGAATGCGTCAGTTTGACGCCAGAAAGGAATGGGCTTTGTGGATCACTGATGATGTTATGTCTTGCCTTGTCTCAAACATTTTTCTCTGCCGTTTTCCAGTTCTACTCTCCCACTATTGACTGGGCCGTTAGGACGTTTGACACACCCATGCCTGAGGTCGAGAAGTATTCCGGATTCGAGCAGTACAAAGGCTGGTTTGAAGAATAGTCTGACAGCCATGCCGTATGCTGTCCATTGAATAGGAAATTACACTAGATTATGTTAAATCAAGTTGTTATAGAATCAGATATGCAGCCTAACTGTTCATGTTTACACAGGGACAATCTAAGTACAAACCATCCTGTTACGTTGATTTGAAAAGAAATAGAATTCTGGGCCATTTTCTTTGAAGAATTCAGCAGGATTTTCCCTCTGAATTTGCAAGTGTTTTTCTAACATCAAGGAGACATACCTGTGTGTGTTTTAAATGAGTGAATCAATTTTTTTGAATTTCACCTTTGTTAATTTTACCAATTAAAAGCTTTGGTTTCATACACCCAGATGTAAACAATAATCCACCAAACTGTGCTTGTAGAGTATTTAAACTAAATTTGACCTAAAACTCATTCAGAATCAGTAGGTAGTAATTTTTCTCTGAAATCAAGTCCTAGTGTGCCTTTCTCTTCCTCCCCCTCCCCCACCTTGTGTCTTGAATGTACGTAAGGCTGCTGACCACGTCTGTAGTCTATGTAGGTGTCTGTAATGGTAAATCCGTATAACTGTAGCTTTGTAACTTTTCTTTTGTAAATACAATATGGTGTATATTATATCATAACCAGCCATTGACTGCCAGAATATGGTCTTCCTCTAGAGGGCAGTGGCCTTGTTTCTTGGAAACTGACCCAGCGAGAGGTTGATGTGTGTGTTTATGTTAATGTAGGGGGCTGATGCTGTTTAATCTCTAGGTTGCTCCTAGATTGTCTTGTTGTTTGCTGCCCTCTGTTGTAACGGGGCTAGCTTGTCTTGTTAAAAATACCACCTGCTGGGGGTTAGTAGTTGCTCACTCCCTCCTTTCCCCTCAACAATGGTTATGTAAGTCAGTGTTCAGAATTATTGGACAACCGAGAAGAGGGACGTATTCATAGTTATCAATGAAAGGACTTTAGTCTTATCAATAAATTTCCCTTCAGAGGAGGAGGAGGAAAAAGAGTCACTGGGTGCATTGATGTTCTTTTGGAAACCTTGGATCTCAAAAAGCACAAAACTGAAGCGCACATCTAGTTCTGAGCATTTTGAGCATTACTTGTTTGTTAGCCACGCACATTTATATAACTCATTTTTTGCTGTTTGCTGTTTTTGCTGGGATTTCTTGTAATTTTATTGGAATCAATAACGCGTTGGTTTGACACTGGAAATAAAGTTTTTAAAACGATAGAAACGTGGTCGTTCTTTTCTCTGTGGATATTCTGGCTGTTATTTCATTATATTAGGACAGCTAAAAACAAGCCGGTAACATTCAGTGCGATCGACAACTTGCATGTGTAATTGTACTAATATCGGTACTTATGTTTTTAATATTATTATTATTATTATTATTATTATTTTGATGCAATCAGTGTCACACCTTCGAACTGATGATGCCTACGCAGCAAATGGTTAATGCACCTGAAAATAAGACGGCGCGTAGACGTGGTCAA